>NW_026891522.1:0-50959 GCF_015708825.2 Lethenteron reissneri
ACGGGATGTCCGTAGGTTTGGACGGGATTCGGACGGGATTTCAGGAGTCGTACGGATTTCGTACGGTGTCGTACAGGATTTTGGAGGGACGGGGATTTCGGACGGGATTTCGGACGGGATTTCGGATGAGATTTCGGACTGGATTTCATACAGGATTTTGTATGGGATTTCGGACGGGATTTCGGACGGGATTTCGTACGGGATTTCAGACGGGATTTCATACGGATTTCGGACATTTCGTACAGGATTTCGGACGGGATTTCGGACGGGATTTCGTACGGGATTTCTTACGGGATTTCGTACTGGATTTCGGACGGGATTTCGGATGGGATTTCGTACGGGATTTCGTACGGGATTTCGTACGGGATTTCGATTTTGTACGAGATTTCGGACTGGATTTCGTACAGGATTTCGTACGGGATTTCGGACTGGTTTTTGGACGGGATTTCGGACGGGATTTAGATATCGGACGGATTTAGATTTCGGGGAATTTCGTATGGGATTTCGTACGGGATTTCGATTTCATACGGGATTTCGTACGGGATTTCTATTTCGTACGGATGTCGAACGGGATTTTGTAAGGGATTTCGATTTCGTACAGGATTTCGGACGGGATTTCGATTTCAGACGGGATTTCGTACGGGATCGTTCGTATGGGATTTCGATTTCGTACGGGATTTTGTAAGGGATTTCTATTTCGTACGGGATTTCTGACGATTTTCCGACGGGATTTCGATTTCCTCCGGGATTTCGTACGGGATTTCGATTTCGTATGGGATTTCGTACGGGATTTGTGTATGGGATTTCGTACAGGATTTCCGTACGGGATTTCGGACGGGATTCGGACAGGATTTCAGACGGGATTTTTGGACGGGATTTCGGACGGGATTCGGACGGGATTTCGGACGGGATGTTTTGTACGGGATTTCGATTTCATACGGGATTTCGATTTCGTACGGGATTTCGTACAGGATTTCGTACGGGATGTCCGTACGGGATTTTGGACGGGATTTCGGACGGGATTTCGGACGGGATTTCGGAATGGGATTTCGGACTGGATTTCGTACAGGATTTCGTACGGGATTTCGTACAGAATTTTGGACGGGATTTCGGACGGGATTTCGGACTGGATTTCGTACGGGATTTCTTACGGGATTTCGTACTGGATTTCGGACGGGATTTTCGGATGGGATTTCGTACGGGAATTCGTACGGGATTTCGTACGGGATTTCGATTTTGTACGGGATTCGGACTGGATTTCGTACAGGATTTAGTACGGGATTTCGGACCTGGTTTTTGGACGGGATTTCGGACGGGATTTAGATATCGGACGGGATTTAGATTTCGGAAGGAATTTCGTATGGGTATTCGTACGGGATTTCGATTTCATACGGGATTTCGTACGGGATTTCTATTTCGTACGGGATGTCGAACGGGATTTTGTAAGGGATTTCGATTTCGTACAGGATTTCGGACGGGATTTCGATTTCAGACGGGATTTCGGTACGGGATTTCGTAGGGATTTCGATTCGTACGGGATTTTGTAAGGGATTTCTATTTCGTACGGGATTTTCTGACGGCTATTTCCGACGGGATTTCGATTTTCCTCCGGGATTTCGTACGGGATTTCGATTTCGTATGGGATTTCGTACTGGGTATTTGTAGGGATTTCGTACAGGATTTCGTACGGGATTTCGGACGGGATTTCGGACAGGATTTCAGACGGGATTTTGGACGGGATTTCGGACGGGATTTCGGACGGGATTTCGGACGGGATTTTGTACGGGATTTCGATTTCATACGGGATTTCGATTTCGTCGGGATTTCGTACAGTATTTCGGACGGGATGTCGTACGGGATTTTGGACGGGATTTCTGACGGGATTCGGACGGGATTTCGGATGGGATTTCGGACTGGATTTCGTACCGGGATTTCGTACGGGATTTCGTACAGAATTTGGACGGGATTTTCGGACGGGATTTCGGACTGGATTTCGTACAGGATTTCGTACGGGATGTCCGTACGGATTTTTGGACGGATTTCGGACGGGATTTCAGACGGGATTTCGTACAGGATTTCGTACGGGATGTCGTACGGATTTTGGACGGGATTTCGGACGGATTTCGGACTGGATTTCGTACAGGATTTCGTACGGGATGTCGTACAGGATTTTGGACGGATTTCGGACGGGATTTCGGACGGGATTTCGGATGAGATTTCGGACTGGATTTCGTACAGGATTTTGTATGGGATTTCGTACGGGATTTCGGACTCGATTTCGGACGGGATTTCGGACGGGATTTCGTACGGTTATTCAGACGGGATTTCAGACGGGATTTCGGACGGGATTTCGTATAGGATTTCATACGGGATTTCGTACGGGATTTCGTACAGGATTTCGGACGGGATTTCGGACGGGATTTCGTACGGGATTTCTTACGGGATTTCGTACTGGATTTTGTACGGGATTTCGGACTGGATTTCGGACGCGATTTCGGACGGGATTTCGGATGGGATTTCGTACGGGATTTCGTACGGGATTTCGTACGGGAATTTCGATTTTGTACGGGATTTCGGACTGGATTTTGTACAGGATTTCGTACGGGATTTCGGGACTGGTTTTGGACGGAATTTCGGACGGGATTTAGATATCGGACGGGATTTAGATTTCGGAAGGGATTTCGTATGGGATTTCGTACGGGATTTCGATTT
Source organism: Lethenteron reissneri (assembly GCF_015708825.2). Taxonomy (NCBI): domain Eukaryota; kingdom Metazoa; phylum Chordata; class Hyperoartia; order Petromyzontiformes; family Petromyzontidae; genus Lethenteron; species Lethenteron reissneri. The sequence continues at coordinate 2,713 of NW_026891522.1, forward strand.
CATATGGGATTTCGTACGGGATTTCAAACGGGATTTCGATTTCATACGGGATTTCGATTTCGTACGGGATTTCGTACGGGATTACGTTTTTGTGCGGGATTTCGGACTGGATTTCGTACAGGATTTCTTACGGGATTTCGGAAGGGATTTCGGACTGGTTTTTGAACGGGATTTCGGACGGGATTTAGATATCGGACGGGATTTCGATTTCGGAAGGGATTTCGTATGGGATTTCGTACAGGATTTCGATTTTATACGGGATTTTGTACAGGATTTCAAACGGGATTTTGATTTCATACGGGATTTCGATTTCGTACGGGATTTCATACGGGATTACGATTTTGTACGGGATTTCGGACTGGATTTCGTACAAGATTTCGTACGGGATTTCGGAAGGTATTTCGGACTGGTTTTTGGACGGGATTTCGGACTTGATTTAGATTTTGGACGGGATTTAGATTTCGGAAGGGATTTCGTATGGGATTTCGTACGGGATTTCGATTTCGTACGGGATTTCGTACGGGATTTCGTACAGGATTTCGGACGGGATTTCGGACGGGATTTCGTACGGGATTTCTTACGGGATTTCGTACTGGATTTCGGACGGGATTTCGGATGGGATTTCGGACTGGATTTAGTACAGGATTTTGTATGGGATTTCGTACGGGATTTCGGACTGGATTTCGGACGGGATTTCGGACGGGATTTCGTACGGGATTTCGTACAGGATTTCGGACGGGATTTCGGACGGGATTTCGTACGGGATTTCTTACGGGATTTCGTACTGGATTTCGTACGGGATTTCGGACGGGATTTCGGACGGGATTTCGAACGGGATTTCGAACGGGATTTCGGACGGGATTTCGATTTCGAACGGGATTTCTTACGGGATTTCGATTTCGTACGGGATTTCGAACGGGATTTCGATTTCGTACGGGATTTCGTACGGGATTTCTATTTCGTACGGGATGTCGAACGGGATTTTGTAAGGGATTTCGATTTCGTACAGGATTTTGTAAGGGATTTCTATTTCGTACGGGATTTCTGACGGGATTTCCGACGGGATTTCGATTTCCTCCGGGATTTCGTACGGGATTTCGATTTCGTATGGGATTTCGTACGGGATTTTGTATGGGATTTCGTACAGGATTTCGTACGGGATTTCGGACGGGATTTCGGACAGGATTTCAGACGGGATTTTGGACGGGATTTCGGACGGGATTTCGGACGTGATTTCGTGCGGGATTTCGATTTCATACGGGATTTCGATTTCGTACGGGATTTCGTACAGGATTTCGTACGGGATGTCGTACAAGATTTTGGTCGGGATTTCGGACGGGATTTCGGATGGGATTTCGGACTGGATTTCGTACAGGATTTCGTACGGGATTTCGTACAGAATTTTGGACGGGATTTCGGACGGGATTTCGGACTGGATTTCGTGCAGGATTTCGTACGGGATGTCGTACAGGATTTTGGACGGGATTTCGGACGGGATTTCAGACGGGATTTCGTACAGGATTTCGTACGGGATGTCGTACAGGATTTTGGACGGGATTTCGGAAGGGATTTCGGACGGGATTTTGGATGAGATTTCGGACTGGATTTCATACAGGATTTTGTATGGGATTTCGTACGGGATTTCGGACTGGATTTCGGACGGGATTTCGGACGGGATTTCGTACGGGATTTCAGACGGGATTTCAGACGGGATTTCGGACGGGATTTCGTATAAGATTTCATACGGGATTTCGTACGGGATTTCGTACAGGATTTCGGACGGGATTTCGGACGGGATTTCGTACGGGATTTCTTACGGGATTTCGTACTGGATTTCGGACGGGATTTCGGATGGGATTTCGTACGGGATTTTGTACGGGATTTCGTACGGGATTTCGATTTTGTACGGGATTTCGGACTGGATTTCGTACAGGATTTCGTACGGGATTTCGGACTGGTTTTTGGACGGGATTTCGGACGGGATTTAGATATCGGACGGGATTTAGATTTCGGAAGGAATTTCGTACGGGATTTCGTACGGGATTTCGATTTCATACGGGATTTCGTACGGGATTTCTATTTCGTACGGGATGTCGAACGGGATTTTGTAAGGGATTTCGATTTCGTACAGGATTTCGGACGGGATTTCGATTTCAGACGGGATTTCGTACGGGATTTCGTATGGGATTTCGATTTCGTACGGGATTTTGTAAGGGATTTCTATTTCGTACGGGATTTCTGACGGGATTTCCGACGGGATTTCGATTTCCTCCGGGATTTCGTACGGGATTTCGATTTCGTATGGGATTTCGTACGGGATTTTGTATGGGATTTCGTACAGGATTTCGTACGGGATTTCGGACGGGATTTCGGACAGGATTTCAGACGGGATTTTGGACGGGATTTCGGACGGGATTTCGGACGGGATTTCGGACGGGATTTTGTACGGGATTTCGATTTCATACGGGATTTCGATTTCGTACGGGATTTCGTACAGGATTTCGTACGGGATGTCGTACGGGATTTTGGACGGGATTTCGGACGGGATTTCGGACGGGATTTCGGACGGGATTTCGGACTGGATTTCGTACAGGATTTCGTACGGGATGTCGTACAGGATTTTGGACGGGATTTCGGACGGGATTTCGGACGGGATTTCGTACAGGATTTCGGACGGGATTTCGGACGGGATTTCGTACAGGATTTCGTACGGGATGTCGTACAGGATTTTGGACGGGATTTCGGACGGGATTTCGGACTGGATTTCGTACAGGATTTCGTACGGGATGTCGTACAGGATTTTGGACGGGATTTCGGACGGGATTTCGGACGGGATTTCGGATGAGATTTCGGACTGGATTTCGTACAGGATTTTGTATGGGATTTCGTACGGGATTTCGGACTCGATTTCGGACGGGATTTCGGACGGGATTTCGTACGGTATTTCAGACGGGATTTCAGACGGGATTTCGGACGGGATTTCGTATAGGATTTCATACGGGATTTCGTACGGGATTTCGTACAGGATTTCGGACGGGATTTCGGACGGGATTTCGTACGGGATTTCTTACGGATTTCGTACTGGATTTTGTACGGGATTTCGGACTGGATTTCGGACGCGATTTCGGACGGGATTTCGGATGGGATTTCGTACGGGATTTCGTACGGGATTTCGTACGGGATTTCGATTTTGTACGGGATTTCGGACTGGATTTCGTACAGGATTTCGTACGGGATTTCGGACTGGTTTTTGGACGGAATTTCGGACGGGATTTAGATATCGGACGGGATTTAGATTTCGGAAGGGATTTCGTATGGGATTTCGTACGGGATTTCGATTTCATATGGGATTTTGTACGGGATTTCAAACGGGATTTCGATTTCATACGGGATTTCGATTTCGTACGGGATTTCGTACGGGATTACGTTTTTGTGCGGGATTTCGGACTGGATTTCGTACAGGATTTCTTACGGGATTTCGGAAGGGATTTCGGACTGGTTTTTGAACGGGATTTCGGACGGGATTTAGATATCGGACGGGATTTCGATTTCGGAAGGGATTTCGTATGGGATTTCGTACAGGATTTCGATTTTATACGGGATTTTGTACAGGATTTCAAACGGGATTTTGATTTCATACGGGATTTCGATTTCGTACGGGATTTCATACGGGATTACGATTTTGTACGGGATTTCGGACTGGATTTCGTACAAGATTTCGTACGGGATTTCGGAAGGTATTTCGGACTAGTTTTTGGACGGGATTTCGGACTTGATTTAGATTTTGGACGGGATTTAGATTTCGGAAGGGATTTCGTATGGGATTTCGTACGGGATTTCGATTTCGTACGGGATTTCGTACGGGATTTCGTACGGGATTTCGATTTCATACGGGATTTCGATTTCGTACGGGATTTCATACAGGATTTCGTACGGGATGTCGTATGGGATTTTGGACGGGATTTCGGACGGGATTTCGGACGAGATTTCGGATGGGATTTCGGACTGGATTTCGTACAGGATTTCGTACGGGATTTCGTACAGGATTTTGGACGGGATTTCGGACGGGATTTCGGACGGGATTTCGGATGACATTTCGGACTGGATTTCGTACAGGATTTTGTATGGGATTTCGTACGGGATTTCGGACTGGATTTCGGACGGGATTTCGGACGGGATTTCGTATGGGATTTCGTACGGGATTTCGTACGGGATTTCGTACAGGATTTCGGATGGGATTTCGGACGGGATTTCGTACGGGATTTCTTACGGGATTTCGTACTGGATTTCGTACGGGATTTCGGACGGGATTTCGGACGGGATTTCGGACGGGATTTCGAACGGGATTTCGGACGGTATTTCGATTTCGGACGGGATTTCGTACGGGATTTCGATTTCGTACAGGATTTCGAACGGGATTTCGATTTCGTACGGGATTTCGTACGGGATTTCTATTTCGTACGGGATGTCGAACGGGATTTTGTAAGAGATTTCGATTTCGTACAGGATTTCGGACAGGATTTCGATTTCAGATGGGATTTCGTACGGGATTTCGTATGGGATTTCAATTTTCTACGGGATTTCGTACGGGATTTCGATTTCGTACGGGATTTTGTAAGGGATTTCTATTTTGTACGGGATTTCTGACGGGATTTCCGACGGGATTTCGATTTCCTCCGGGATTTCGTACGGGATTTCGATTTTGTACGGGATTTCGTACGGGATTTTGTATGGGATTTCGGACAGGATTTCAGACGGGATTTCGGACGGGATTTCGGACGGGATTTCGTACGGGATTTCGGACGGGATTTCAGGCGGGATTTCGGACGGGATTTCGTATGGGATTTCGTACGGGATTTCGTACGGGATTTCGTACGGGATTTCGGACGGGATTTCGGACGGGATTTCGTACGGGATTTCGTACGGGATTTCGTACTGGATTTCGTACGGGATTTCGGACTGGATTTCGGACGCGATTTCGTACGGGATTTCGTACAGGATTTCGTACGGTATTTCGGAAGGGATTTCGGACTGGTTTTTGGACGGGATTTCGGACGTGATTTAGATTTTGGACGGGATTTAGATTTCGGAAGGGATTTCTTTTGGGATTTCGTACGGGATTTCGATTTCGTACGGGATTTCGTACGGGATTTCGTACGGGATTTCGATTTCATACGGGATTTCGATTTCGTACGGGATTTCGTACAGGATTTCGTACGGGATGTCGTACGGGATTTTGGACGGGATTTCGGACGGGATTTCGGACGGGATTTCGGATAGGATTTCGGACTGGATTTCGTACAGGATTTCGTACGGGATTTCGTACAGAATTTTGGACGGGATTTCGGACGGGATTTCGGACTGGATTTCGTACGGGATGTCGTACAGGATTTTGGACGGGATTTCGGACGGGATTTCGGACGGGATTTTGTATCGGATTTCGTACGGGATTTCGGACTGGATTTCGGACGGGATTTCGGACGGGATTTCGTACGGGATTTCGGAAGGGATTTCAGACGGGATTTCGGACGGGATTTCGTATGGGATTTCGTACGGGATTTCGTACGGGATTTCGTACAGGATTTCAGACGGGATTTCGGACGGGATTTCGTACGGGATTTCGTACGGGATTTCGATTTTGTACGGGATTTCGGACTGGATTTCGTACAGGATTTCATACGGGATTTCGTACAGAATTTTGGACGGGATTTCGGACGGGATTTCGGACTGGATTTCGTACAGGATTTCGTACGGGATGTCGTACAGGATTTTGGACGGGATTTCGGACGGGATTTCGGACGGGATTTCGTACAGGATTTCGTACGGGATGTCGTACAGGATTTTGGACGGGATTTCGGACGGGATTTCGGACGGGATTTCGGATGAGATTTCGGACTGGATTTCGTACAGGATTTTGTATGGGATTTCGTACGGGATTTCGGACTGGATTTCGGACGGGATTTCGGACGGGATTTAGTACGGTATTTCAGACGGGATTTCAGACGGGATTTCGGACGGGATTTCGTATAGGATTTCATACGGGATTTCGTACGGGATTTCGTACAGGATTTCGGACGGGATTTCGAACGGGATTTCGTACGGGATTTCTTACGGGATTTCGTACGGGATTTCGATTTTGTACGGGATTTCGGACTGGATTTCGTACAGGATTTCGTTAGGGATTTCGGACTGGTTTTTGGACGGAATTTCGGACGGGATTTAGATATCGGACGGGATTTAGATTTCGGAAGGGATTTCGTATGGGATTTCGTACGGGATTTCGTTTTCATATGGGATTTCGTACGGGATTTCAAACGGGATTTCGATTTCATACGGGATTTCGATTTCGTACGGGATTTCGTACGGGATTACGTTTTTGTGCGGGATTTCGGACTGGATTTCGTACAGGATTTCGTACGGGATTTCGGAAGGGATTTCGGACTGGTTTTCGTACAGGATTTTGTATGGGATTTCGTACGGGATTTCGGACTGGATTTCGGACGGGATTTCGGACGGGATTTCGTATGGGATTTCGTACGGGATTTCGTACGGGATTTCGTACAGGATTTCGGATGGGATTTTGGACGGGATTTCGTACGGGATTTCTTACGGGATTTCGTACTGGATTTCGTACGGGATTTCGGACGGGATTTCGGACGGGATTTCGGACGGGATTTCGAACGGGATTTCGGACGGTATTTCGATTTCGGACGGGATTTCGTACGGGATTTCGATTTCGTACAGGATTTCGAACGGGATTTCGATTTCGTACGGGATTTCGTACGGGATTTCTATTTCGTACGGGATGTCGAACGGGATTTTGTAAGAGATTTCGATTTCGTACAGGATTTCGGACAGGATTTCGATTTCAGATGGGATTTCGTACGGGATTTCGTATGGGATTTCAATTTTCTACGGGATTTCGTACGGGATTTCGATTTCGTACGGGATTTTGTAAGGGATTTCTATTTTGTACGGGATTTCTGACGGGATTTCCGACGGGATTTCGATTTCCTCCGGGATTTCGTACGGGATTTCGATTTTGTACGGGATTTCGTACGGGATTTTGTATGGGATTTCGGACAGGATTTCAGACGGGATTTCGGACGGGATTTCGGACGGGATTTCGTACGGGATTTCGGACGGGATTTCAGGCGGGATTTCGGACGGGATTTCGTATGGGATTTCGTACGGGATTTCGTACGGGATTTCGTACGGGATTTCGGACGGGATTTCGGACGGGATTTCGTACGGGATTTCGTACGGGATTTCGTACTGGATTTCGTACGGGATTTCGGACTGGATTTTGGACGCGATTTCGTACGGGATTTCGTACAGGATTTCGTACGGTATTTCGGAAGGGATTTCGGACTGGTTTTTGGACGGGATTTCGGACGTGATTTAGATTTTGGACGGGATTTAGATTTCGGAAGGGATTTCTTTTGGGATTTCGTACGGGATTTCGATTTCGTACGGGATTTCGTACGGGATTTCGTACGGGATTTCGATTTCATACGGGATTTCGATTTCGTACGGGATTTCGTACAGGATTTCGTACGGGATGTCGTACGGGATTTTGGACGGGATTTCGGACGGGATTTCGGACGGGATTTCGGATAGGATTTCGGACTGGATTTCGTACAGGATTTCGTACGGGATTTCGTACAGAATTTTGGACGGGATTTCGGACGGGATTTCGGACTGGATTTCGTACGGGATGTCGTACAGGATTTTGGACGGGATTTCGGACGGGATTTCGGACGGGATTTTGTATCGGATTTCGTACGGGATTTCGGACTGGATTTCGGACGGGATTTCGGACGGGATTTCGTACGGGATTTCGGAAGGGATTTCAGACGGGATTTCGGACGGGATTTCGTATGGGATTTCGTACGGGATTTCGTACGGGATTTCGTACAGGATTTCAGACGGGATTTCGGACGGGATTTCGTACGGGATTTCGTACGGGATTTCGATTTTGTACGGGATTTCGGACTGGATTTCGTACAGGATTTCATACGGGATTTCGTACAGAATTTTGGACGGGATTTCGGACGGGATTTCGGACTGGATTTCGTACAGGATTTCGTACGGGATGTCGTACAGGATTTTGGACGGGATTTCGGACGGGATTTCGGACGGGATTTCGTACAGGATTTCGTACGGGATGTCGTACAGGATTTTGGACGGGATTTCGGACGGGATTTCGGACGGGATTTCGGATGAGATTTCGGACTGGATTTCGTACAGGATTTTGTATGGGATTTCGTACGGGATTTCGGACTGGATTTCGGACGGGATTTCGGACGGGATTTAGTACGGTATTTCAGACGGGATTTCAGACGGGATTTCGGACGGGATTTCGTATAGGATTTCATACGGGATTTCGTACGGGATTTCGTACAGGATTTCGGACGGGATTTCGGACGGGATTTCGTACGGGATTTTTTACGGGATTTCGTACGGGATTTCGATTTTGTACGGGATTTCGGACTGGATTTCGTACAGGATTTCGTACGGGATTTCGGACTGGTTTTTGGACGGAATTTCGGACGGGATTTAGATATCGGACGGGATTTAGATTTCGGAAGGGATTTCGTATGGGATTTCGTACGGGATTTCGTTTTCATATGGGATTTCGTACGGGATTTCAAACGGGATTTCGATTTCATACGGGATTTCGATTTCGTACGGGATTTCGTACGGGATTACGTTTTTGTGCGGGATTTCGGACTGGATTTCGTACAGGATTTCGTACGGGATTTCGGAAGGGATTTCGGACTGGTTTTTGAACGGGATTTCGGACGGGATTTAGATATCGGACGGGATTTCGATTTCGGAAGGGATTTCGTATGGGATTTCGTACAGGATTTCGATTTCATACGGGATTTTGTACGGGATTTCAAACGGGATTTTGATTTCATACGGGATTTCGATTTCGTACGGGATTTCATACGGGATTACGATTTTGTACGGGATTTCGGACTGGATTTCGTACAAGATTTCGTACGGGATTTCGGAAGGTATTTCAGACTGGTTTTTGGACGGGATTTCGGACTTGATTTAGATTTTGGACGGGATTTAGATTTCGGAAGGGATTTCGTATGGGATTTTGTACGGGATTTCGATTTCGTACGGGATTTCGTACGGGATTTCGTACGGGATTTCGATTTCATACGGGATTTCGATTTCGTACGGGATTTCATACAGGATTTCGTACGGGATGTCGTATGGGATTTTGGACGGGATTTCGGACGGGATTTCGGACGAGATTTCGGATGGGATTTCGGACTGGATTTCGTACAGGATTTCGTACGGGATTTCGTACAGGATTTTGGACGGGATTTCGGACGGGATTTCGGACGGGATTTCGGATGAGATTTCGGACTGGATTTCGTACAGGATTTTGTATGGGATTTCGTACGGGATTTCGGACTGGATTTCGGACGGGATTTCGGACGGGATTTCGTATGGGATTTCGTACGGGATTTCGTACGGGATTTCGTACAGGATTTCGGATGGGATTTCGGACGGGATTTCGTACGGGATTTCTTACGGGATTTCGTACTGGATTTCGTACGGGATTTCGGACGGGATTTCGGACGGGATTTCGGACGGGATTTCGAACGGGATTTCGGACGGGATTTCGATTTCGGACGGGATTTCGTACGGGATTTCGATTTCGTACAGGATTTCGAACGGGATTTCGATTTCGTACGGGATTTCGTACGGGATTTCTATTTCGTACGGGATGTCGAACGGGATTTTGTAAGAGATTTCGATTTCGTACAGGATTTCGGACGGGATTTCGATTTCAGACGGGATTTCGTACGGGATTTCGTATGGGATTTCAATTTTCTACGGGATTTCGTACGGGATTTCGATTTCGTACGGGATTTTGTAAGGGATTTCTATTTTGTACGGGATTTCTGACGGGATTTCCGACGGGATTTCGATTTCCTCCGGGATTTCGGACGGGATTTCGATTTCAGACGGGATTTCGTACGGGATTTCGTATGGGATTTCGATTTTCTACGGGATTTCGTACGGGATTTCGATTTCGTACGGGATTTTGTAAGGGATTTCTATTTTGTACGGGATTTCTGACGGGATTTCCGACGGGATTTCGATTTCCTCCGGGATTTCGTACGGGATTTCGATTTTGTACGGGATTTCGTACGGGATTTCATACGGGATTTCGGATGGGATTTCGGACAGGATTTCAGACGGGATTTCGGACGGGATTTCGGACGGGATTTCGTACGGGATTTCGGACGGGATTTCAGGCGGGATTTCGGACGGGATTTCGTATGGGATTTCGTACGGGATTTCGTACGGGATTTCGTACGGGATTTCGGACGGGATTTCGGACGGGATTTCGTACGGGATTTCTTACGGGATTTCGTACTGGATTTCGTACCGGATTTCGGACTGGATTTCGGACGCGATTTCGTACGGGATTTCGTACAGGATTTCGTACGGGATTTCGGAAGGGATTTCGGACTGGTTTTTGGATGGGATTTCGGACGTGATTTAGATTTTGGACGGGATTTAGATTTCGGAAGGGATTTCTTTTGGGATTTCGTACGGGATTTCGATTTCGTACGGGATTTCGTATGGGATTTCGTACGGGATTTCGATTTCATACGGGATTTCGATTTCGTACGGGATTTCGTACAGGATTTCGTACGGGATGTCGTACGGGATTTTGGACGGGATTTCGGACGGGATTTCGGACGGGATTTCGGATGGGATTTCGGACTGGATTTCGTACAGGATTTCGTACGGGATTTCGTACAGAATTTTGGACGGGATTTCGGACGGGATTTCGGACTGGATTTCGTACGGGATGTCGTACAGGATTTTGGACGGGATTTCGGACGGGATTTCGGACGGGATTTTGTATCGGATTTCGTACGGGATTTCGGACTGGATTTCGGACGGGATTTCGGACGGGATTTCGTACGGGATTTCGGAAGGGATTTCAGACGGGATTTCGGACGGGATTTCGTATGGGATTTCGTACGGGATTTCGTACGGGATTTCGTACAGGATTTCAGACGGGATTTCGGACGGGATTTCGTACGGGATTTCGTACGGGATTTCGATTTTGTACGGGATTTCGGACTGGATTTCGTACAGGATTTCGGAAGGTATTTCGGACTGGTTTTTGGACGGGATTTCGGACTTGATTTAGATTTTGGACGGGATTTAGATTTCGGAAGGGATTTCGTATGGGATTTCGTACGGGATTTCGATTTCGTACGGGATTTCGTACGGGATTTCGTACGGGATTTCGATTTCATACGGGATTTCGATTTCGTACGGGATTTCATACAGGATTTCGTACGGGATGTCGTATGGGATTTTGGACGGGATTTCGGACGGGATTTCGGACGAGATTTCGGATGGGATTTCGGACTGGATTTCGTACAGGATTTCTTACGGGATTTCGTACAGGATTTTGGACGGGATTTCGGCCGGGATTTCGGACGGGATTTCGGATGAGATTTCGGACTGGATTTCGTACAGGATTTTGTATGGGATTTCGTACGGGATTTCGGACTGGATTTCGGACGGGATTTCGGACGGGATTTCGTATGGGATTTCGTACGGGATTTCGTACGGGATTTCGTACAGGATTTCGGATGGGATTTCGGACGGGATTTCGTACGGGATTTCTTACGGGATTTCGTACTGGATTTCGTACGGGATTTTGGACGGGATTTCGGACGGGATTTCGTACGGGATTTCTTACGGGATTTCGTACTGGATTTCGTACGGGATTTCGGACTGGATTTCGGACGCGATTTCGTACGGGATTTCGTACAGGATTTCGTACGGGATTTCGGAAGGGATTTCGGACTGGTTTTTGGACGGGATTTCGGACGTGATTTAGATTTTGGACGTGATTTAGATTTCGGAAGGGATTTCTTTTGGGATTTCGTACGGGATTTCGATTTCGTACGGGATTTCGTATGGGATTTCGTACGGGATTTCGATTTCATACGGGATTTCGATTTCGTACGGGATTTCGTACAGGATTTCGTACGGGATGTCGTACGGGATTTTGGACGGGATTTCGGACGGGATTTCGGACGGGATTTCGGATGGGATTTCGGACTGGATTTCGTACAGGATTTCGTACGGGATTTCGTACAGAATTTTGGACGGGATTTCGGACGGGATTTCGGACTGGATTTCGTACGGGATGTCGTACAGGATTTTGGACGGGATTTCGGACGGGATTTCGGACGGGATTTTGTATCGGATTTCGTACGGGATTTCGGACTGGATTTCGGACGGGATTTCGGACGGGATTTCGTACGGGATTTCGGAAGGGATTTCAGACGGGATTTCGGACGGGATTTCGTATGGGATTTCGTACGGGATTTCGTACGGGATTTCGTACAGGATTTCAGACGGGATTTCGGACGGGATTTCGTACGGGATTTCGTACGGGATTTCGATTTTGTACGGGATTTCGGACTGGATTTCGTACAGGATTTCGGAAGGTATTTCGGACTGGTTTTTGGACGGGATTTCGGACTTGATTTAGATTTTGGACGGGATTTAGATTTCGGAAGGGATTTCGTATGGGATTTCGTACGGGATTTCGATTTCGTACGGGATTTCGTACGGGATTTCGTACGGGATTTCGATTTCATACGGGATTTCGATTTCGTACGGGATTTCATACAGGATTTCGTACGGGATGTCGTATGGGATTTTGGACGGGATTTCGGACGGGATTTCGGACGAGATTTCGGATGGGATTTCGGACTGGATTTCGTACAGGATTTCTTACGGGATTTCGTACAGGATTTTGGACGGGATTTCGGCCGGGATTTCGGACGGGATTTCGGATGAGATTTCGGACTGGATTTCGTACAGGATTTTGTATGGGATTTCGTACGGGATTTCGGACTGGATTTCGGACGGGATTTCGGACGGGATTTCGTATGGGATTTCGTACGGGATTTCGAACGGGATTTCGTACAGGATTTCGGATGGGATTTCGGACGGGATTTCGTACGGGATTTCTTACGGGATTTCGTACTGGATTTCATACGGGATTTTGGACGGGATTTCGGACGGGATTTCGTACGGGATTTCTTACGGGATTTCGTACTGGATTTCGTACGGGATTTCGGACTGGATTTCGGACGCGATTTCGTACGGGATTTCGTACAGGATTTCGTACGGGATTTCGGAAGGGATTTCGGACTGGTTTTTGGACGGGATTTCGGACGTGATTTAGATTTTGGACGGGATTTAGATTTCGGAAGGGATTTCTTTTGGGATTTCGTACGGGATTTCGATTTCGTACGGGATTTCGTACGGGATTTCGTACGGGATTTCGATTTCATACGGGATTTCGATTTCGTACGGGATTTCGTACAGGATTTCGTATGGGATGTCGTACGGGATTTTGGACGGGATTTCGGACGGGATTTCGGACGGGATTTCGGATGGGATTTCGGACTGGATTTCGTACAGGATTTCGTACGGGATTTCGTACAGAATTTTGGACGGGATTTCGGACGGGATTTCGGACTGGATTTCGTACGGGATGTCGTACAGGATTTTGGACGGGATTTCGGACGGGATTTCGGACGGGATTTTGTATCGGATTTCGTACGGGATTTCGGACTGGATTTCGGACGGGATTTCGGACGGGATTTCGTACGGGATTTCGGAAGGGATTTCAGACGGGATTTCGGACGGGATTTCGTATGGGATTTCGTACGGGATTTCGTACAGGATTTCGTACAGGATTTCGTACGGGATTTCGTACAGAATTTTGGACGGGATTTCGGACGGGATTTCGGACTGGATTTCGTACGGGATGTCGTACAGGATTTTGGACGGGATTTCGGACGGGATTTCGGACGGGATTTTGTATCGGATTTCGTACGGGATTTCGGACTGGATTTCGGACGGGATTTCGGACGGGATTTCGTACGGGATTTCGGAAGGGATTTCAGACGGGATTTCGGACGGGATTTCGTATGGGATTTCGTACGGGATTTCGTACGGGATTTCGTACAGGATTTCAGACCGGATTTCGGACGGGATTTCGTACGGGATTTCGTACGGGATTTCGATTTTGTACGGGATTTCGGACTGGATTTCGTACAGGATTTCGGAAGGTATTTCGGACTGGTTTTTGGACGGGATTTCGGACTTGATTTAGATTTTGGATGGGATTTAGATTTCGGAAGGGATTTCGTATGGGATTTCGTACGGGATTTCGATTTCGTACGGGATTTCGTACGGGATTTCGTACGGGATTTCGATTTCATACGGGATTTCGATTTCGTACGGGATTTCATACAGGATTTCGTACGGGATGTCGTATGGGATTTTGGACGGGATTTCGGACGGGATTTCGGACGAGATTTCGGATGGGATTTCGGACTGGATTTCGTACAGGATTTCTTACGGGATTTCGTACAGGATTTTGGACGGGATTTCGGCCGGGATTTCGGACGGGATTTCGGATGAGATTTCGGACTGGATTTCGTACAGGATTTTGTATGGGATTTCGTACGGGATTTCGGACTGGATTTCGGACGGGATTTCGGACGGGATTTCGTATGGGATTTCGTACGGGATTTCGTACGGGATTTCGTACAGGATTTCGGATGGGATTTCGGACGGGATTTCGTACGGGATTTCTTACGGGATTTCGTACTGGATTTCGTACGGGATTTTGGACGGGATTTCGGACGGGATTTCGTACGGGATTTCTTACGGGATTTCGTACTGGATTTCGTACGGGATTTCGGACTGGATTTCGGACGCGATTTCGTACGGGATTTCGTACAGGATTTCGTACGGGATTTCGGAAGGGATTTCGGACTGGTTTTTGGACGGGATTTCGGACGTGATTTAGATTTTGGACGGGATTTAGATTTCGGAAGGGATTTCTTTTGGGATTTCGTACGGGATTTCGATTTCGTACGGGATTTCGTACGGGATTTCGTACGGGATTTCGATTTCATACGGGATTTCGATTTCGTACGGGATTTCGTACAGGATTTCGTACGGGATGTCGTACGGGATTTTGGACGGGATTTCGGACGGGATTTCGGACGGGATTTCGGATGGGATTTCGGACTGGATTTCGTACAGGATTTCGTACGGGATTTCGTACAGAATTTTGGACGGGATTTCGGACGGGATTTCGGACTGGATTTCGTACGGGATGTCGTACAGGATTTTGGACGGGATTTCGGACGGGATTTCGGACGGGATTTTGTATCGGATTTCGTACGGGATTTCGGACTGGATTTCGGACGGGATTTCGGACGGGATTTCGTACGGGATTTCGGAAGGGATTTCAGACGGGATTTCGGACGGGATTTCGTATGGGATTTCGTACGGGATTTCGTACAGGATTTCGTACAGGATTTCAGACGGGATTTCGGACGGGATTTCGTACGGGATTTCGTACGGGATTTCGTACGGGATTTCGATTTTGTACGGGATTTCGGACTGGATTTCGTACAGGATTTCGGAAGGTATTTCGGACTGGTTTTTGGACGGGATTTCGGACTTGATTTAGATTTTGGACGGGATTTAGATTTCGGAAGGGATTTCGTATGGGATTTCGTACGGGATTTCGATTTCGTACGGGATTTCGTACGGGATTTCGTACGGGATTTCGATTTCATACGGGATTTCGATTTCGTACGGGATTTCATACAGGATTTCGTACGGGATGTCGTATGGGATTTTGGACGGGATTTCGGACGGGATTTCGGACGAGATTTCGGATGGGATTTCGGACTGGATTTCGTACAGGATTTCGTACGGGATTTCGTACAGGATTTTGGACGGGATTTCGGACGGGATTTCGGACGGGATTTCGGATGAGATTTCGGACTGGATTTCGTACAGGATTTTGTATGGGATTTCGTACGGGATTTCGGACTGGATTTCGGACGGGATTTCGGACGGGATTTCGTATGGGATTTCGTACGGGATTTCGTACGGGATTTCATACAGGATTTCGGATGGGATTTCGGACGGGATTTCGTACGGGATTTCTTACGGGATTTCGTACTGGATTTCGTACGGGATTTTGGACGGGATTTCGGACGGGATTTCGGACGGGATTTCGAACGGGATTTCGGACGGGATTTCGATTTCGGACGGGATTTCGTACGGGATTTCGATTTCGTACAGGATTTCGAACGGGATTTCGATTTTGTACGGGATTTCGTACGGGATTTCTATTTCGTACGGGATGTCGAACGGGATTTTGTAAGAGATTTCGATTTCGTACAGGATTTCGGACGGGATTTCGATTTCAGACGGGATTTCGTACGGGATTTTGTATGGGATTTCGATTTTCTACGGGATTTCGATTTCGTACGGGATTTTGTAAGGGATTTCTATTTTGTACGGGATTTCTGACGGGATTTCCGACGGGATTTCGATTTCCTCCGGGATTTCGTACGGGATTTCGATTTTGTACGGGATTTCGTACGGGATTTTGTATGGGATTTTGTACAGGATTTCATACGGGATTTCGGATGGGATTTCGGACAGGATTTCAGACGGGATTTCGGACGGGATTTCGGACGGGATTTCGTACGGGATTTCGGACGGGATTTCAGGCGGGATTTCGGACGGGATTTCGTATGGGATTTCGTACGGGATTTCGTACGGGATTTCGTACGGGATTTCGGACGGGATTTCGGACGGGATTTCGTACGGGATTTCGTACTGGATTTCGTACGGGATTTCGGACTGGATTTCGGACGCGATTTCGTACGGGATTTCGTACAGGATTTCGTACGGGATTTCGGAAGGGATTTCGGACTGGTTTTTGGACGGGATTTCGGACGTGATTTAGATTTTGGACGGGATTTAGATTTCGGAAGGGATTTCTTTTGGGATTTCGTACGGGATTTCGATTTCATACGGGATTTCGATTTCGTACGGGATTTCGTACAGGATTTCGTACGGGATGTCGTACGGGATTTTGGACGGGATTTCGGACGGGATTTCGGACGGGATTTCGGATGGGATTTCGGACTGGATTTCGTACAGGATTTCGTACGGGATTTCGTACAGAATTTTGGACGGGATTTCGGACGGGATTTCGGACTGGATTTCGTACGGGATGTCGTACAGGATTTTGGACGGGATTTCGGACGGGATTTCGGACGGGATTTTGTATCGGATTTCGTACGGGATTTCGGACTGGATTTCGGACGGGATTTCGGACGGGATTTCGTACGGGATTTCGGAAGGGATTTCAGACGGGATTTCGGACGGGATTTCGTATGGGATTTCGTACGGGATTTCGTACGGGATTTCGTACAGGATTTCAGACGGGATTTCGGACGGGATTTCGTACGGGATTTCGTACGGGATTTCGTACGGGATTTCGATTTTGTACGGGATTTCGGACTGGATTTCGTACAGGATTTCGTACGGGATTTCGGACTGGTTTTTGGACGGGATTTCGGACGGGATTTAGATATCGGACGGGATTTAGATTTCGGAAGGGATTTCGTATGGGATTTCGTACGGGATTTCGATTTCATACGGGATTTCGTATGGGATTTCTATTTCGTACGGGATGTCGAACGGGATTTTGTAAGGGATTTCGATTTCGTACAGGATTTCGGACGGGATTTCGATTTCAGACGGGACTTCGTACGGGATTTCGTATGGGATTTCGATTTCGTACGGGATTTTGTAAGGGATTTCTATTTCGTACGGGATTTCGGACCGGATTTCCGACGGGATTTCGATTTCCTCCGGGATTTCGTACGGGATTTCGATTTCGTATGGGATTTCGTACGGGATTTTGTATGGGATTTCGTACAGGATTTCGTACGGGATTTCGGACGGGATTTCGGACAGGATTTCAGACGGGATTTTGGACGGGATTTCGGACGAGATTTCGGACGGGATTTCGGACGGGATTTTGTACGGGATTTCGATTTCATACGGGATTTCGATTTCGTACGGGATTTCGTACAGGATTTCGTACGGGATGTCGTACGGGATTTTGGACGGGATTTCGGACGGGATTTCGGACAGGATTTCGGATGGGATTTCGGACTGGATTTCGTACAGGATTTTGTACGGGATTTCGTACAGAATTTTGGACGGGATTTCGGACGGGATTTCGGACTGGATTTCGTACAGGATTTCGTACGGGATGTCGTACAGGATTTTGGACGGGATTTCGGACGGGATTTCGGACGGGATTTTGTACAGGATTTCGTACGGGATGTCGTACAGGATTTTGGACGGGATTTCGGACGGGATTTCGGACGGGATTTCGGATGAGATTTCGGACAGGATTTTGTATGGGATTTCGTACGGGATTTCGGACTGGATTTCGGACGGGATTTCGGACGGGATTTCGTACGGGATTTCAGACGGGATTTCAGACGGGATTTCGGACGGGATTTCGTATAGGATTTCATACGGGATTTCGTACGGGATTTCGTACAGGATTTCGGACGGGATTTCGGACGGGATTTCGTACGGTATTTCTTACGGGATTTCGTACTGGATTTCGTACGGGATTTCGGACTGGATTTCGGACGCGATTTCGGACGGGATTTCGGATGGGATTTCGTACGGGATTTCGTACGGGATTTCGTACGGGATTTCGATTTTGTACGGGATTTCGGACTGGATTTCGTACAGGATTTCGTACGGGATTTCGGACTGGTTTTTGGACGGAATTTCGGACGGGATTTAGATATCGGACAGGATTTAGATTTCGGAAGGGATTTCGTATGGGATTTCGTACGGGATTTCGATTTCATATGGGATTTCGTACGGGATTTCAAACGGGATTTCGATTTCATATGGGATTTCGATTTCGTACGGGATTTCGTACGGGATTACGTTTTTGTGCGGGATTTCGGACTGGATTTCGTACAGGATTTCGTACGGGATTTCGGAAGGGATTTCATACTTGTTTTTGAACGGGATTTCGGACGGGATTTAGATATCGGACGGGATTTAGATTTCGGAAGGGATTTCGTATGGGATTTCGATTTCATACGGGATTTTGTACGGGATTTCAAACGGGATTTTGATTTCATACGGAATTTCGATTTCGTACGGGATTTCATACGGGATTACGATTTTGTACGGGATTTCGGACTGGATTTCGTACAAGATTTCGTACGGGATTTCGGAAGGTATTTCGGACTGGTTTTTGGACGGGATTTCGGACTTGATTTAGATTTTGGACGGGATTTAGATTTCGGAAGGGATTTCGTATGGGATTTCGTACGGGATTTCGATTTCGTACGGGATTTCGTACGGGATTTCGTACGGGATTTCGATTTCATACGGGATTTCGATTTCGTACGGGATTTCGTACAGGATTTCGTACGGGATGTCGTATGGGATTTTGGACGGGATTTCGGACGGGATTTCGGACGAGATTTCGGATGGGATTTCGGACTGGATTTCGTACAGGATTTTGTACGGGATTTCGTACAGGATTTTGGACGGGATTTCGGACGGGATTTCGGACGGGATTTCGGATGAGATTTTGGACTGGATTTCGTACAGGATTTTGTATGGGATTTCGTACGGGATTTCGGACTGGATTTCGGACGGGATTTCGGACGGGATTTCGTATGGGATTTCGTACGGGATTTCGTGCGGGATTTCGTACAGGATTTCGGATGGGATTTCGGACGGGATTTCATACGGGATTTCTTACGGGATTTCGTACTGGATTTCGTACGGGATTTCGGACGGGATTTCGGACGGGATTTCGGACGGGATTTCGAACGGGATTTCGGACGGGATTTCGATTTCGGACGGGATTTCGTACGGGATTTCGATTTCGTACAGGATTTCGAACGGGATTTCGATTTCGTACGGGATTTCGTACGGGATTTCTATTTCGTACGGGATGTCGAACGGGATTTTGTAAGAGATTTCGATTTCGTACAGGATTTTGGACGGGATTTCGATTTCAGACGGGATTTCGTACGGGATTTCGTATGGGATTTCGATTTTCTACGGGATTTCGTATGGGATTTCGATTTCGTACGGGATTTTGTAAGGGATTTCTATTTTGTACGGGATTTCTGACGGGATTTCCGACGGGATTTCGATTTCCTCCGGGATTTCGGACGGGATTTCGATTTCAGACGGGATTTCGTACGGGATTTCGTATGGGATTTCGATTTTCTACGGGATTTCGTACGGGATTTCGATTTCGTACGGGATTTTGTAAGGGATTTCTATTTTGTACGGGATTTCTGACGGGATTTCCGATGGGATTTCGATTTCCTCCGGGATTTCGTACGGGATTTCGATTTTGTACGGGATTTCGTACGGGATTTTGTATGGGATTTCGTACAGGATTTCATACGGG
This sequence comes from Lethenteron reissneri, assembly GCF_015708825.2. NCBI lineage: Eukaryota > Metazoa > Chordata > Hyperoartia > Petromyzontiformes > Petromyzontidae > Lethenteron > Lethenteron reissneri. The sequence continues at coordinate 23,096 of NW_026891522.1, forward strand.
ATTTCGGACAGGATTTCGGACAGGATTTCAGACGGGATTTCGGACGGGATTTCGGACGGGATTTCTTACGGGATTTCGGACGGGATTTCAGGCGGGATTTCGGACGGGATTTCGTATGGGATTTCGTACGGGATTTCGTACGGGATTTTGTACGGGATTTCGGACGGGATTTCGGACGGGATTTTGTATGGGATTTCTTACGGGATTTCGTACTGGATTTCGTACGGGATTTCGGACTGGATTTCGGACGCGATTTCGTATGGGATTTCGTACAGGATATCGTACGGGATTTCGGAAAGGATTTCGGACTGGTTTTTGGACGGGATTTCGGACGTGATTTAGATTTTGGACGGGATTTAGATTTCGGAAGGGATTTCTTTTGAGATTTCGTACGGGATTTCGATTTCGTACGGGATTTCGTACGGGATTTCGTACGGGATTTCGATTTCATACGGGATTTCGATTTCGTACGGGATTTCGTACAGGATTTCGTACGGGATGTCGTACGGGATTTTGGACGGGATTTCGGACGGGATTTCGGACGGGATTTCGGATGGGATTTCGGACTGGATTTCGTACAGGATTTCGTACGGGATTTCGTACAGAATTTTGGACGGGATTTCGGACGGGATTTCGGACTGGATTTCGTACGGGATGTCGTACAGGATTTTGGACGGGATTTCGGACGGGATTTCGGATGAGATTTCGGACTGGATTTCGTACAGGATTTTGTATGGGATTTCGTACGGGATTTCGGACTGGATTTCGGACGGGATTTCGGACGGGATTTCGTACGGGATTTCGGAAGGGATTTCAGACGGGATTTCGGACGGGATTTCGTATGGGATTTCGTACGGGATTTCGTACAGGATTTCGGACGGGATTTTGGACGGGATTTCGTACGGGATTTCTTACGGGATTTCGTACTGGATTTCGTACGGGATTTCGGACTGGATTTCGGACGCGATTTCGGACGGGATTTCGGATGGGATTTCGTACGGGATTTCGTACGGGATTTCGTACGGGATTTCGATTTCGTACGAAATTTCGATTTCGTACGGGATTACGATTTTGTACGGGATTTCGGACTGGATTTCGTACAGGATTTCGTACCGGATTTCTGAAGGGATTTCGGACTGGTTTTTGGACGGGATTTCGGACGTGATTTAGATTTTGGACGGGATTTCGATTTCGGACGGGATTTCGTACGGGATTTCGATTTCGGACGGGATTTCGTACGGGATTTCGATTTCGGACGCGATTTCGGACGGGATTTCGGATGGGATTTCGTACGGGATTCCGTACGGGATTTCGTACGGGATTTCGATTTCGTATGAAATTTCGATTTCGTCCGGGATATCGTACGGGATTTCGATTTTGTACGGGATTTCGGACTGGATTTCGTACAGGATTTCGTACGGGATTTCGGAAGGGATTTCGGACTGGTTTTTGGACGGGATTTCGGACGGGATTTAGATATCAAACGGGATTTAGATTTCGTACGGGATTTCGATTTCATACAGGATTTCGTACGGGATTTCGGACAGGATTTCGTATGGGATTTTGTACGGGATTTCGATTTCGTACGGGATTTCGTACGGGATTTCGTACGGGATTTCGATTTCATATGGGATTTCGATTTCGTACGGGATTTCGTACAGGATTTCGTACGGGATGTCGTACGGGATTTTGGACGGGATTTCGGACGGGATTTCGGACGGGATTTCGGATGGGATTTCGGACTGGATTTCGTACAGGATTTCGTACGGGATTTTGTACAGGATTTTGGACGGGATTTCGGATGGGATTTCAGACTGGATTTCGTACAGGATTTTGTATGGGATTTCGTACGGGATTTCGGACTGGATTTTGGACGGGATTTCGAACGGGATTTCGTACAGGATTTCGGACAGGATTTCAGACGGGATTTCGGACGGGATTTCGTATAAGATTTCATACGGGATTTCGTACGGGATTTCGTACAGGATTTCGGACGGGATTTCGGACGGGATTTCGTACGGGATTTCTTACGGGATTTCGTACTGGATTTCGTACGGGATTTCGGACGGGATTTCGGACGGGATTTCGGACTGGATTTCGGACGCGATTTCGTACGGGATTTCGTACAGGATTTCGTACGGGATTTCGGAAGGGATTTCGGACTGGTTTTTGGATGGGATTTCGGACGTGATTTAGATTTTGGACGGGATTTAGATTTCGGAAGGGATTTCTTTTGGGATTTCGTACGGGATTTCGATTTCGTACGGGATTTCGTATGGGATTTCGTACGGGATTTCGATTTCATACGGGATTTCGATTTCGTACGGGATTTCGTACAGGATTTCGTACGGGATGTCGTACGGGATTTTGGACGGGATTTCGGACGGGATTTCGGACGGGATTTCGGATGGGATTTCGGACTGGATTTCGTACAGGATTTCGTACGGGATTTCGTACAGAATTTTGGACGGGATTTCGGACGGGATTTCGGACTGGATTTCGTACGGGATGTCGTACAGGATTTTGGACGGGATTTCGGACGGGATTTCGGACGGGATTTTGTATCGGATTTCGTACGGGATTTCGGACTGGATTTCGGACGGGATTTCGGACGGGATTTCGTACGGGATTTCGGAAGGGATTTCAGACGGGATTTCGGACGGGATTTCGTATGGGATTTCGTACGGGATTTCGTACGGGATTTCGTACAGGATTTCAGACGGGATTTCGGACGGGATTTCGTACGGGATTTCGTACGGGATTTCGATTTTGTACGGGATTTCGGACTGGATTTCGTACAGGATTTCGGAAGGTATTTCGGACTGGTTTTTGGACGGGATTTCGGACTTGATTTAGATTTTGGACGGGATTTAGATTTCGGAAGGGATTTCGTATGGGATTTCGTACGGGATTTCGATTTCGTACGGGATTTCGTACGGGATTTCGTACGGGATTTTGATTTCATACGGGATTTCGATTTCGTACGGGATTTCATACAGGATTTCGTACGGGATGTCGTATGGGATTTTGGACGGGATTTCGGACGGGATTTCGGACGAGATTTCGGATGGGATTTCGGACTGGATTTCGTACAGGATTTCTTACGGGATTTCGTACAGGATTTTGGACGGGATTTCGGCCGGGATTTCGGACGGGATTTCGGATGAGATTTCGGACTGGATTTCGTACAGGATTTTGTATGGGATTTCGTACGGGATTTCGGACTGGATTTCGGACGGGATTTCGGACGGGATTTCGTATGGGATTTCGTACGGGATTTCGTACGGGATTTCGTACAGGATTTCGGATGGGATTTCGGACGGGATTTTGTACGGGATTTCTTACGGGATTTCGTACTGGATTTCGTACGGGATTTTGGACGGGATTTCGGACGGGATTTCGTACGGGATTTCTTACGGGATTTCGTACTGGATTTCGTACGGGATTTCGGACTGGATTTCGGACGCGATTTCGTACGGGATTTCGTACAGGATTTCGTACGGGATTTCGGAAGGGATTTCGGACTGGTTTTTGGACGGGATTTCGGACGTGATTTAGATTTTGGACGGGATTTAGATTTCGGAAGGGATTTCTTTTGGGATTTCGTACGGGATTTCGATTTCGTACGGGATTTCGTACGGGATTTCGTACGGGATTTCGATTTCATACGGGATTTCGATTTCGTACGGGATTTCGTACAGGATTTCGTACGGGATGTCGTACGGGATTTTGGACGGGATTTCGGACGGGATTTCGGACGGGATTTCGGATGGGATTTCGGACTGGATTTCGTACAGGATTTCGTACGGGATTTCGTACAGAATTTTGGACGGGATTTCGGACGGGATTTCGGACTGGATTTCGTACGGGATGTCGTACAGGATTTTGGACGGGATTTCGGACGGGATTTCGGACGGGATTTTGTATCGGATTTCGTACGGGATTTCGGACTGGATTTCGGACGGGATTTCGGACGGGATTTCGTACGGGATTTCGGAAGGGATTTCAGACGGGATTTCGGACGGGATTTCGTATGGGATTTCGTACGGGATTTCGTACAGGATTTCGTACAGGATTTCAGATGGGATTTCGGACAGGATTTCGTACGGGATTTCGTACGGGATTTCGTACGGGATTTCGATTTTGTACGGGATTTCGGACTGGATTTCGTACAGGATTTCGGAAGGTATTTCGGACTGGTTTTTGGACGGGATTTCGGACTTGATTTAGATTTTGGACGGGATTTAGATTTCGGAAGGGATTTCGTATGGGATTTCGTACGGGATTTCGATTTCGTACGGGATTTCGTACGGGATTTCGTACGGGATTTCGATTTCATACGGGATTTCGATTTCGTACGGGATTTCATACAGGATTTCGTACGGGATGTCGTATGGGATTTTGGACGGGATTTCGGACGGGATTTCGGACGAGATTTCGGATGGGATTTCGGACTGGATTTCGTACAGGATTTCGTGCGGGATTTCGTACAGGATTTTGGACGGGATTTCGGACGGGATTTCGGACGGGATTTCGGATGAGATTTCGGACTGGATTTCGTACAGGATTTTGTATGGGATTTCGTACGGGATTTCGGACTGGATTTCGGACGGGATTTCGGACGGGATTTCGTATGGGATTTCGTACGGGATTTCGTACGGGATTTCATACAGGATTTCGGATGGGATTTCGGACGGGATTTCGTACGGGATTTCTTACGGGATTTCGTACTGGATTTCGTACGGGATTTTGGACGGGATTTCGGACGGGATTTCGGACGGGATTTCGAACGGGATTTCGGACGGGATTTCGATTTCGGACGGGATTTCGTACGGGATTTCGATTTCGTACAGGATTTCGAACGGGATTTCGATTTCGTACGGGATTTCGTACGGGATTTCTATTTCGTACGGGATGTCGAACGGGATTTTGTAAGAGATTTCGATTTCGTACAGGATTTCGGACGGGATTTCGATTTCAGACGGGATTTCGTACGGGATTTTGTATGGGATTTCGATTTTCTACGGGATTTCGATTTCGTACGGGATTTTGTAAGGGATTTCTATTTTGTACGGGATTTCTGACGGGATTTCCGACGGGATTTCGATTTCCTCCGGGATTTCGGACGGGATTTCGATTTCAGATGGGATTTCGTACGGGATTTCGTATGGGATTTCGATTTTCTACGGGATTTCGTACGGGATTTCGATTTCGTACGGGATTTTGTAAGGGATTTCTATTTTGTACGGGATTTCTGACGGGATTTCCGACGGGATTTCGATTTCCTCCGGTATTTCGTACGGGATTTCGATTTTGTACGGGATTTCGTACGGGATTTTGTATGGGATTTTGTACAGGATTTCATACGGGATTTCGGATGGGATTTCGGACAGGATTTCAGACGGGATTTCGGACGGGATTTCGGACGGGATTTCGTACGGGATTTCGGACGGGATTTCAGGCGGGATTTCGGACGGGATTTCGTATGGGATTTCGTACGGGATTTCGTACGGGATTTCGTACGGGATTTCGGACGGGATTTCGGACGGGATTTCGTACGGGATTTCTTACGGGATTTCGTACTGGATTTCGTACGGGATTTCGGACTGGATTTCGGACGCGATTTCGTACGGGATTTCGTACAGGATTTCGTACGGGATTTCGGAAGGGATTTCGGACTGGTTTTTGGACGGGATTTCGGACGTGATTTAGATTTTGGACGGGATTTAGATTTCGGAAGGGATTTCTTTTGGGATTTCGTACGGGATTTCGATTTCATACGGGATTTCGATTTCGTACGGGATTTCGTACAGGATTTCGTACTGGATGTCGTACGGGATTTTGGACGGGATTTCGGACGGGATTTCGGACGGGATTTCGGATGGGATTTCGGACTGGATTTCGTACAGGATTTCGTACGGGATTTCGTACAGAATTTTGGACGGGATTTCGGACGGGATTTCGGACTGGATTTCGTACGGGATGTCGTACAGGATTTTGGACGGGATTTCGGACGGGATTTCGGACGGGATTTTGTATCGGATTTCGTACGGGATTTCGGACTGGATTTCGGACGGGATTTCGGACGGGATTTCGTACGGGATTTCGGAAGGGATTTCAGACGGGATTTCGGACGGGATTTCGTATGGGATTTCGTACGGGATTTCGTACGGGATTTCGTACAGGATTTCAGACGGGATTTCGGACGGGATTTCGTACGGGATTTCGTACGGGATTTCGTACGGGATTTCGATTTTGTACGGGATTTCGGACTGGATTTCGTACAGGATTTCGTACGGGATTTCGGACTGGTTTTTGGACGGGATTTCGGACGGGATTTAGATATCGGACGGGATTTAGATTTCGGAAGGGATTTCGTATGGGATTTCGTACGGGATTTCGATTTCATACGGGATTTCGTATGGGATTTCTATTTCGTACGGGATGTCGAACGGGATTTTGTAAGGGATTTCGATTTCGAACAGGATTTCGGACGGGATTTCGATTTCAGACGGGACTTCGTACGGGATTTCGTATGGGATTTCGATTTCGTACGGGATTTTGTAAGGGATTTCTATTTCGTACGGGATTTCGGACCGGATTTCCGACGGGATTTCGATTTCCTCCGGGATTTCGTACGGGATTTCGATTTCGTATGGGATTTCGTACGGGATTTTGTATGGGATTTCGTACAGGATTTCGTACGGGATTTCGGACGGGATTTCGGACAGGATTTCAGACGGGATTTTGGACGGGATTTCGGACGAGATTTCGGACGGGATTTCGGACGGGATTTTGTACGGGATTTCGATTTCATACGGGATTTCGATTTCGTACGGGATTTCGTACAGGATTTCGTACGGGATGTCGTACGGGATTTTGGACGGGATTTCGGACGGGATTTCGGACAGGATTTCGGATGGGATTTCGGACTGGATTTCGTACAGGATTTTGTACGGGATTTCGTACAGAATTTTGGACGGGATTTCGGACGGGATTTCGGACTGGATTTCGTACAGGATTTCGTACGGGATGTCGTACAGGATTTTGGACGGGATTTCGGACGGGATTTCGGACGGGATTTTGTACAGGATTTCGTACGGGATGTCGTACAGGATTTTGGACGGGATTTCGGACGGGATTTCGGACGGGATTTCGGATGAGATTTCGGACAGGATTTTGTATGGGATTTCGTACGGGATTTCGGACTGGATTTCGGACGGGATTTCGGACGGGATTTCGTACGGGATTTCAGACGGGATTTCAGACGGGATTTCGGACGGGATTTCGTATAGGATTTCATACGGGATTTCGTACGGGATTTCGTACAGGATTTCGGACGGGATTTCGGACGGGATTTCGTACGGTATTTCTTACGGGATTTCGTACTGGATTTCGTACGGGATTTCGGACTGGATTTCGGACGCGATTTCGGACGGGATTTCGGATGGGATTTCGTACGGGATTTCGTACGGGATTTCGTACGGGATTTCGATTTTGTACGGGATTTCGGACTGGATTTCGTACAGGATTTCGTACGGGATTTCGGACTGGTTTTTGGACGGAATTTCGGACGGGATTTAGATATCGGACAGGATTTAGATTTCGGAAGGGATTTCGTATGGGATTTCGTACGGGATTTCGATTTCATATGGGATTTCGTACGGGATTTCAAACGGGATTTCGATTTCATACGGGATTTCGATTTCGTACGGGATTTCGTACGGGATTACGTTTTTGTGCGGGATTTCGGACTGGATTTCGTACAGGATTTCGTACGGGATTTCGGAAGGGATTTCATACTGGTTTTTGAACGGGATTTCGGACGGGATTTAGATATCGGACGGGATTTAGATTTCGGAAGGGATTTCGTATGGGATTTCGTACAGGATTTCGATTTCATACGGGATTTTGTACGGGATTTCAAACGGGATTTTGATTTCATACGGGATTTCGATTTCGTACGGGATTTCATACGGGATTACGATTTTGTACGGGATTTCGGACTGGATTTCGTACAAGATTTCGTACGGGATTTCGGAAGGTATTTCGGACTGGTTTTTGGACGGGATTTCGGACTTGATTTAGATTTTGGACGGGATTTAGATTTCGGAAGGGATTTCGTATGGGATTTCGTACGGGATTTCGATTTCGTACGGGATTTCGTACGGGATTTCGTACGGGATTTCGATTTCATACGGGATTTCGATTTCGTACGGGATTTCGTACAGGATTTCGTACGGGATGTCGTATGGGATTTTGGACGGGATTTCGGACGGGATTTCGGACGAGATTTCGGATGGGATTTCGGACTGGATTTCGTACAGGATTTTGTACGGGATTTCGTACAGGATTTTGGACGGGATTTCGGACGGGATTTCGGACGGGATTTCAGATGAGATTTTGGACTGGATTTCGTACAGGATTTTGTATGGGATTTCGTACGGGATTTCGGACTGGATTTCGGACGGGATTTCGGACGGGATTTCGTATGGGATTTCGTACGGGATTTCGTGCGGGATTTCGTACAGGATTTCGGATGGGATTTCGGACGGGATTTCATACGGGATTTCTTACGGGATTTCGTACTGGATTTCGTACGGGATTTCGGACGGGATTTCGGACGGGATTTCGGACGGGATTTCGAACGGGATTTCGGACGGGATTTCGATTTCGGACGGGATTTCGTACGGGATTTCGATTTCGTACAGGATTTCGAACGGGATTTCGATTTTGTACGGGATTTCGTACGGGATTTCTATTTCGTACGGGATGTCGAACGGGATTTTGTAAGAGATTTCGATTTCGTACAGGATTTTGGACGGGATTTCGATTTCAGACGGGATTTCGTACGGGATTTTGTATGGGATTTCGATTTTCTACGGGATTTCGTACGGGATTTCGATTTCGTACGGGATTTTGTAAGGGATTTCTATTTTGTACGGGATTTCTGACGGGATTTCCGACGGGATTTCGATTTCTTCCGGGATTTCGGACGGGATTTCGATTTCAGACGGGATTTCGTACGGGATTTCGTATGGGATTTCGATTTTCTACGGGATTTCGTACGGGATTTCGATTTCGTACGGGATTTTGTAAGGGATTTCTATTTTGTACGGGATTTCTGACGGGATTTCCGATGGGATTTCGATTTCCTCCGGGATTTCGTACGGGATTTCGATTTTGTACGGGATTTCGTACGGGATTTTGTATGGGATTTCGTACAGGATTTCATACGGGATTTCGGACAGGATTTCGGACAGGATTTCAGACGGGATTTCGGACGGGATTTCGGACGGGATTTCGTACGGGATTTCGGACGGGATTTCAGGCGGGATTTCGGACGGGATTTCGTATGGGATTTCGTACGGGATTTCGTACGGGATTTTGTACGGGATTTCGGACGGGATTTCGGACGGGATTTTGTATGGGATTTCTTACGGGATTTCGTACTGGATTTCGTACGGGATTTCGGACTGGATTTCGGACGCGATTTCGTATGGGATTTCGTACAGGATATCGTACGGGATTTCGGAAAGGATTTCGGACTGGTTTTTGGACGGGATTTCGGACGTGATTTAGATTTTGGACGGGATTTAGATTTCGGAAGGGATTTCTTTTGAGATTTCGTACGGGATTTCGATTTCGTACGGGATTTCGTACGGGATTTCGTACGGGATTTCGATTTCATACGGGATTTCGATTTCGTACGGGATTTCGTACAGGATTTCGTACGGGATGTCGTACGGGATTTTGGACGGGATTTCGGACGGGATTTCGGACGGGATTTCGGATGGGATTTCGGACTGGATTTCGTACAGGATTTCGTACGGGATTTCGTACAGAATTTTGGACGGGATTTCGGACGGGATTTCGGACTGGATTTCGTACGGGATGTCGTACAGGATTTTGGACGGGATTTCGGACGGGATTTCGGATGAGATTTCGGACTGGATTTCGTACAGGATTTTGTATGGGATTTCGTACGGGATTTCGGACTGGATTTCGGACGGGATTTCGGACGGGATTTCGTACAGGATTTCGGAAGGGATTTCAGACGGGATTTCGGACGGGATTTCGTATGGGATTTCGTACGGGATTTCGTACGGGATTTCGTACAGGATTTCGGACGGGATTTTGGACGGGATTTCGTACGGGATTTCTTACGGGATTTCGTACTGGATTTCGTACGGGATTTCGGACTGGATTTCGGACGCGATTTCGGACGGGATTTCGGATGGGATTTCGTACGGGATTTCGTACGGGATTTCGTACGGGATTTCGATTTCGTACGAAATTTCGATTTCGTACGGGATTACGATTTTGTACGGGATTTCGGACTGGATTTCGTACAGGATTTCGTACCGGATTTCTGAAGGGATTTCGGACTGGTTTTTGGACGGGATTTCGGACGTGATTTAGATTTTGGACGGGATTTCGATTTCGGACGGGATTTCGTACGGGATTTCGATTTCGGACGGGATTTCGTACGGGATTTCGATTTCGGACGCGATTTCGGACGGGATTTCGGATGGGATTTCGTACGGGATTCCGTACGGGATTTCGTACGGGATTTCGATTTCGTATGAAATTTCGATTTCGTCCGGGATATCGTACGGGATTTCGATTTTGTACGGGATTTCGGACTGGATTTCGTACAGGATTTCGTACGGGATTTCGGAAGGGATTTCGGACTGGTTTTTGGACGGGATTTCGGACGGGATTTAGATATCGAACGGGATTTAGATTTCGTACGGGATTTCGATTTCATACAGGATTTCGTACGGGATTTCGGACAGGATTTCGTATGGGATTTTGTACGGGATTTCGATTTCGTACGGGATTTCGTACGGGATTTCGTACGGGATTTCGATTTCATATGGGATTTCGATTTCGTACGGGATTTCGTACAGGATTTCGTACGGGATGTCGTACGGGATTTTGGACGGGATTTCGGACGGGATTTCGGACGGGATTTCGGATGGGATTTCGGACTGGATTTCGTACAGGATTTCGTACGGGATTTTGTACAGGATTTTGGACGGGATTTCGGATGGGATTTCAGACTGGATTTCGTACAGGATTTTGTATGGGATTTCGTACGGGATTTCGGACTGGATTTTGGACGGGATTTCGAACGGGATTTCGTACGGGATTTCGGACAGGATTTCAGACGGGATTTCGGACGGGATTTCGTATAAGATTTCATACGGGATTTCGTACGGGATTTCGTACAGGATTTCGGACGGGATTTCGGACGGGATTTCGTACGGGATTTCTTACGGGATTTCGTACTGGATTTCGTACGGGATTTCGGACGGGATTTCGGACGGGATTTCGGACGGGATTTCGAACGGGATTTCGGATGGGATTTCGTACGTGATTTCGATTTCGTACGGGATTTCGAACGGGATTTCGATTTCGTACGGGATTTCGTACGGGATTTCTATTTCGTACGGGATGTCGAACGGGATTTTGTAAGGGATTTCGATTTCGTACAGGATTTCGGACGGGATTTCGATTTCAGACGGGATTTCGTACGGGATTTCGTATGGGATTTCGATTTCATACGGGATTTTGTAAGGGATTTCTATTTCGTACGGGATTTCTGACGGGATTTCCGACGGGATTTCGATTTCCTCCGGGATTTCGTACGGGATTTCGATTTCGTACGGGATTTCGTACGGGATTTTGTATGGAATTTCGTACAGGATTTCGGACGGGATTTCGTACTGGATTTCGTACGGGATTTCGGACGGGATTTCGGACGGGATTTCGGACGGGATTTCGAACGGGATTTCGGACGGGATTTCGTACGGGATTTCGATTTCGTACGGGATTTCGAACGGGATTTCGATTTCGTACGGGATTTCAAACGGGATTTCGATTTCATACGGGATTTCGATTTCGTACGGGATTTCGTACGGGATTACGGACTGGATTTCGTACAGGATTTCGTACGGGATTTCGGAAGGGATTTCGGACTGGTTTTTGAACGGGATTTCGGACGGGATTTAGATATCGGACGGGATTTCGATTTCGGAAGGGATTTCGTATGGGATTTCGTACAGGATTTCGATTTCATACGGGATTTTGTACGGGATTTCAAACGGGATTTTGATTTCATACGGGATTTTGATTTCGTACGGGATTTCATACGGGATTACGATTTTGTACGGGATTTCGGACTGGATTTCGTACAAGATTTCGTACGGGATTTCGGAAGGTATTTCGGACTGGTTTTTGGACGGGATTTCGGACTTGATTTAGATTTTGGACGGGATTTAGATTTCGGAAGGGATTTCGTATGGGATTTTGTACGGGATTTCGATTTCGTACGGGATTTCGTACGGGATTTCGTACGGGATTTCGATTTCATACGGGATTTCGATTTCGTACGGGATTTCATACAGGATTTCGTACGGGATGTCGTATGGGATTTTGGACGGGATTTCGGACGGGATTTCGGACGAGATTTCGGATGGGATTTCGGACTGGATTTCGTACAGGATTTTGTACGGGATTTCGTACAGGATTTTGGACGGGATTTCGGACGGGATTTCGGACGGGATTTCGGATGAGATTTCGGACTGGATTTCGTACAGGATTTTGTATGGGATTTCGTACGGGATTTCGGACTGGATTTCGGACGGGATTTCGGACGGGATTTCGTATGGGATTTCGTACGGGATTTCGTACGGGATTTCGTACAGGATTTCGGATGGGATTTCGGACGGGATTTCGTACGGGATTTCTTACGGGATTTCGTACTGGATTTCGTACGGGATTTCGGACGGGATTTCGGACGGGATTTCGGACGGGATTTCGAACGGGATTTCGGACGGGATTTCGATTTCGGACGGGATTTCGTACGGGATTTCGATTTCGTACAGGATTTCGAACGGGATTTCGATTTCGTACGGGATTTCGTACGGGATTTCTATTTCGTACGGGATGTCGAACGGGATTTTGTAAGAGATTTCGATTTCGTACAGGATTTCGGACGGGATTTCGATTTCAGACGGGATTTCGTACGGGATTTCGTATGGGATTTCAATTTTCTACGGGATTTCGTACGGGATTTCGATTTCGTACGGGATTTTGTAAGGGATTTCTATTTTGTACGGGATTTCTGACGGGATTTCCGACGGGATTTCGATTTCCTCCGGGATTTCGGACGGGATTTCGATTTCAGACGGGATTTCGTACGGGATTTCGTATGGGATTTCGATTTTCTACGGGATTTCGTACGGGATTTCGATTTCGTACGGGATTTTGTAAGGGATTTCTATTTTGTACGGGATTTCTGACGGGATTTCCGACGGGATTTCGATTTCCTCCGGGATTTCGTACGGGATTTCGATTTTGTACGGGATTTCATACGGGATTTCATACGGGATTTCGGATGGGATTTCGGACAGGATTTCAGACGGGATTTCGGACGGGATTTCGGACGGGATTTCGTACGGGATTTCGGACGGGATTTCAGGCGGGATTTCGGACGGGATTTCGTATGGGATTTCGTACGGGATTTTGTACGGGATTTCGTACGGGATTTCGGACGGGATTTCGGACGGGATTTCGTACGGGATTTCTTACGGGATTTCGTACTGGATTTCGTACGGGATTTCGGACTGGATTTCGGACGCGATTTCGTACGGGATTTCGTACAGGATTTCGTACGGGATTTCGGAAGGGATTTCGGACTGGTTTTTGGATGGGATTTCGGACGTGATTTAGATTTTGGACGGGATTTAGATTTCGGAAGGGATTTCTTTTGGGATTTCGTACGGGATTTCGATTTCGTACGGGATTTCGTATGGGATTTCGTACGGGATTTCGATTTTATACGGGATTTCGATTTCGTACGGGATTTCGTACAGGATTTCGTACGGGATGTCGTACGGGATTTTGGACGGGATTTCGGACGGGATTTCGGACAGGATTTCGGATGGGATTTCGGACTGGATTTCGTACAGGATTTCGTACGGGATTTCGTACAGAATTTTGGACGGGATTTCGGACGGGATTTCGGACTGGATTTCGTACGGGATGTCGTACAGGATTTTGGACGGGATTTCGGACGGGATTTCGGACGGGATTTTGTATCGGATTTCGTACGGGATTTCGGACTGGATTTCGGACGGGATTTCGGACGGGATTTCGTACGGGATTTCGGAAGGGATTTCAGACGGGATTTCGGACGGGATTTCGTATGGGATTTCGTACGGGATTTCGTACGGGATTTCGTACAGGATTTCAGACGGGATTTCGGACGGGATTTCGTACGGGATTTCGTACGGGATTTCGATTTTGTACGGGATTTCGGACTGGATTTCGTACAGGATTTCGGAAGGTATTTCGGACTGGTTTTTGGACGGGATTTCGGACTTGATTTAGATTTTGGACGGGATTTAGATTTCGGAAGGGATTTCGTATGGGATTTCGTACGGGATTTCGATTTCGTACGGGATTTCGTACGGGATTTCGTACGGGATTTCGATTTCATACGGGATTTCGATTTCGTACGGGATTTCATACAGGATTTCGTACGGGATGTCGTATGGGATTTTGGACGGGATTTCGGACGGGATTTCGGACGAGATTTCGGATGGGATTTCGGACTGGATTTCGTACAGGATTTCTTACGGGATTTCGTACAGGATTTTGGACGGGATTTCGGCCGGGATTTCGGACGGGATTTCGGATGAGATTTCGGACTGGATTTCGTACAGGATTTTGTATGGGATTTCGTACGGGATTTCGGACTGGATTTCGGACGGGATTTCGGACGGGATTTCGTATGGGATTTCGTACGGGATTTCGTACGGGATTTCGTACAGGATTTCGGATGGGATTTCGGACGGGATTTCGTACGGGATTTCTTACGGGATTTCGTACTGGATTTCGTACGGGATTTTGGACGGGATTTCGGACGGGATTTCGTACGGGATTTCTTACGGGATTTCGTACTGGATTTCGTACGGGATTTCGGACTGGATTTCGGACGCGATTTCGTACGGGATTTCGTACAGGATTTCGTACGGGATTTCGGAAGGGATTTCGGACTGGTTTTTGGACGGGATTTCGGACGTGATTTAGATTTTGGACGGGATTTAGATTTCGGAAGGGATTTCTTTTGGGATTTCGTACGGGATTTCGATTTCGTACGGGATTTCGTACGGGATTTCGTACGTGATTTCGATTTCATACGGGATTTCGATTTCGTACGGGATTTCGTACAGGATTTCGTACGGGATGTCGTACGGGATTTTGGACGGGATTTCGGACGGGATTTCGGACGGGATTTCGGATGGGATTTCGGACTGGATTTCGTACAGGATTTCGTACGGGATTTCGTACAGAATTTTGGACGGGATTTCGGACGGGATTTCGGACTGGATTTCGTACGGGATGTCGTACAGGATTTTGGACGGGATTTCGGACGGGATTTCGGACGGGATTTTGTATCGGATTTCGTACGGGATTTCGGACTGGATTTCGGACGGGATTTCGGACGGGATTTCGTACGGGATTTCGGAAGGGATTTCAGACGGGATTTCGGACGGGATTTCGTATGGGATTTCGTACGGGATTTCGTACAGGATTTCGTACAGGATTTCAGACGGGATTTCGGACGGGATTTCGTACGGGATTTCGTACGGGATTTCGTACGGGATTTCGATTTTGTACGGGATTTCGGACTGGATTTCGTACAGGATTTCGGAAGGTATTTCGGACTGGTTTTTGGACGGGATTTCGGACTTGATTTAGATTTTGGACGGGATTTAGATTTCAGAAGGGATTTCGTATGGGATTTCGTACGGGATTTCGATTTCGTACGGGATTTCGTACGGGATTTCGTACGGGATTTCGATTTCATACGGGATTTCGATTTCGTACGGGATTTCATACAGGATTTCGTACGGGATGTCGTATGGGATTTTGGACGGGATTTCGGACGGGATTTCGGACGAGATTTCGGATGGGATTTCGGACTGGATTTCGTACAGGATTTCGTACGGGATTTCGTACAGGATTTTGGACGGGATTTCGGACGGGATTTCGGACGGGATTTCGGATGAGATTTCGGACTGGATTTCGTACAGGATTTTGTATGGGATTTCGTACGGGATTTCGGACTGGATTTCGGACGGGATTTCGGACGGGATTTCGTATGGGATTTCGTACGGGATTTCGTACGGGATTTCATACAGGATTTCGGATGGGATTTCAGACGGGATTTCGTACGGGATTTCTTACGGGATTTCGTACTGGATTTCGTACGGGATTTTGGACGGGATTTCGGACGGGATTTCGGACGGGATTTCGAACGGGATTTCGGACGGGATTTCGATTTCGGACGGGATTTCGTACGGGATTTCGATTTCGTACAGGATTTCGAACGGGATTTCGATTTCGTACGGGATTTCGTACGGGATTTCTATTTCGTACGGGATGTCGAACGGGATTTTGTAAGAGATTTCGATTTCGTACAGGATTTCGGACGGGATTTCGATTTCAGACGGGATTTCGTACGGGATTTTGTATGGGATTTCGATTTTCTACGGGATTTCGATTTCGTACGGGATTTTGTAAGGGATTTCTATTTTGTACGGGATTTCTGACGGGATTTCCGACGGGATTTCGATTTCCTCCGGGATTTCGGACGGGATTTCGATTTCAGACGGGATTTCGTACGGGATTTCGTATGGGATTTCGATTTTCTACGGGATTTCGTACGGGATTTCGATTTCGTACCGGATTTTGTAAGGGATTTCTATTTTGTACGGGATTTCTGACGGGATTTCCGACGGGATTTCGATTTCCTCCGGGATTTCGTACGGGATTTCGATTTTGTACGGGATTTCGTACGGGATTTTGTATGGGATTTTGTACAGGATTTCATACGGGATTTCGGATGGGATTTCGGACAGGATTTCAGACGGGATTTCGGACGGGATTTCGGACGGGATTTCGTACGGGATTTCGGACGGGATTTCAGGCGGGATTTCGGACGGGATTTCGTATGGGATTTCGTACGGGATTTCGTACGGGATTTCGTACGGGATTTCGGACGGGATTTCGGACGGGATTTCGTACGGGATTTCTTACGGGATTTCGTACTGGATTTCGTACGGGATTTCGGACTGGATTTCGGACGCGATTTCGTACGGGATTTCGTACAGGATTTCGTACGGGATTTCGGAAGGGATTTCGGACTGGTTTTTGGACGGGATTTCGGACGTGATTTAGATTTTGGACGGGATTTAGATTTCGGAAGGGATTTCTTTTGGGATTTCGTACGGGATTTCGATTTCATACGGGATTTCGATTTCGTACGGGATTTCGTACAGGATTTCGTACGGGATGTCGTACGGGATTTTGGACGGGATTTCGGACGGGATTTCGGACGGGATTTCGGATGGGATTTCGGACTGGATTTCGTACAGGATTTCGTACGGGATTTCGTACAGAATTTTGGACGGGATTTCGGACGGGATTTCGGACTGGATTTCGTACGGGATGTCGTACAGGATTTTGGACGGGATTTCGGACGGGATTTCGGACGGGATTTTGTATCGGATTTCGTACGGGATTTCGGACTGGATTTCGGACGGGATTTCGGACGGGATTTCGTACGGGATTTCGGAAGGGATTTCAGACGGGATTTCGGACGGGATTTCGTATGGGATTTCGTATGGGATTTCGTACGGGATTTCGTACAGGATTTCAGACGGGATTTCGGACGGGATTTCGTACGGGATTTCGTACGGGATTTCGTACGGGATTTCGATTTTGTACGGGATTTCGGACTGGATTTCGTACAGGATTTCGTACGGGATTTCGGACTGGTTTTTGGACGGGATTTCGGACGGGATTTAGATATCGGACGGGATTTAGATTTCGGAAGGGATTTCGTATGGGATTTCGTACGGGATTTCGATTTCATACGGGATTTCGTATGGGATTTCTATTTCGTACGGGATGTCGAACGGGATTTTGTAAGGGATTTCGATTTCGTACAGGATTTCGGACGGGATTTCGATTTCAGACGGGACTTCGTACGGGATTTCGTATGGGATTTCGATTTCGTACGGGATTTTGTAAGGGATTTCTATTTCGTACGGGATTTCGGACCGGATTTCCGACGGGATTTCGATTTCCTCCGGGATTTCGTACGGGATTTCGATTTCGTATGGGATTTCGTACGGGATTTTGTATGGGATTTCGTACAGGATTTCGTACGGGATTTCGGACGGGATTTCGGACGGGATTTTGGACGGGATTTCGGACGGGATTTTGTATCGGATTTCGTACGGGATTTCGGACTGGATTTCGGACGGGATTTCGGACGGGATTTCGTACGGGATTTCGGAAGGGATTTCAGACGGGATTTCGGACGGGATTTCGTATGGGATTTCGTATGGGATTTCGTACGGGATTTCGTACAGGATTTCAGACGGGATTTCGGACGGGATTTCGTACGGGATTTCGTACGGGATTTCGTACGGGATTTCGATTTTGTACGGGATTTCGGACTGGATTTCGTACAGGATTTCGTACGGGATTTCGGACTGGTTTTTGGACGGGATTTCGGACGGGATTTAGATATCGGACGGGATTTAGATTTCGGAAGGGATTTCGTATGGGATTTCGTACGGGATTTCGATTTCATACGGGATTTCGTATGGGATTTCTATTTCGTACGGGATGTCGAACGTGATTTTGTAAGGGATTTCGATTTCGTACAGGATTTCGGACGGGATTTCGATTTCAGACGGGACTTCGTACGGGATTTCGTATGGGATTTCGATTTCGTACGGGATTTTGTAAGGGATTTCTATTTCGTACGGGATTTCGGACCGGATTTCCGACGGGATTTCGATTTCCTCCGGGATTTCGTACGGGATTTCGATTTCGTATGGGATTTCGTACGGATTTTGTATGGGATTTCGTACAGGATTTCGTACGGGATTTCGGACGGGATTTCGGACAGGATTTCAGACGGGATTTTGGACGGGATTTCGGACGAGATTTCGGACGGGATTTCGGACGGGATTTTGTACGGGATTTCGATTTCATACGGGATTTCGATTTCGTACGGGATTTCGTACAGGATTTCGTACGGGATGTCGTACGGGATTTTGGACGGGATTTCGGACGGGATTTCGGACAGGATTTCGGATGGGATTTCGGACTGGATTTCGTACAGGATTTTGTACGGGATTTCGTACAGAATTTTGGACGGGATTTCGGACGGGATTTCGGACTGGATTTCGTACAGGATTTCGTACGGGATGTCGTACAGGATTTTGGACGGGATTTCGGACGGGATTTCGGACGGGATTTTGTACAGGATTTCGTACGGGATGTCGTACAGGATTTTGGACGGGATTTCGGACGGGATTTCGGACGGGATTTCGGATGAGATTTCGGACAGGATTTTGTATGGGATTTCGTACGGGATTTCGGACTGGATTTCGGACGGGATTTCGGACGGGATTTCGTACGGGATTTCAGACGGGATTTCAGACGGGATTTCGGACGGGATTTCGTATAGGATTTCATACGGGATTTCGTACGGGATTTCGTACAGGATTTCGGACGGGATTTCGGACGGGATTTCGTACGGTATTTCTTACGGGATTTCGTACTGGATTTCGTACGGGATTTCGGACTGGATTTCGGACGCGATTTCGGACGGGATTTCGGATGGGATTTCGTACGGGATTTCGTACGGGATTTCGTACGGGATTTCGATTTTGTACGGGATTTCGGACTGGATTTCGTACAGGATTTCGTACGGGATTTCGGACTGGTTTTTGGACGGAATTTCGGACGGGATTTAGATATCGGACAGGATTTAGATTTCGGAAGGGATTTCGTATGGGATTTCGTACGGGATTTCGATTTCATATGGGATTTCGTACGGGATTTCAAACGGGATTTCGATTTCATACGGGATTTCGATTTCGTACGGGATTTCGTACGGGATTACGTTTTTGTGCGGGATTTCGGACTGGATTTCGTACAGGATTTCGTACGGGATTTCGGAAGGGATTTCATACTGGTTTTTGAACGGGATTTCGGACGGGATTTAGATATCGGACGGGATTTAGATTTCGGAAGGGATTTCGTATGGGATTTCGTACAGGATTTCGATTTCATACGGGATTTTGTACGGGATTTCAAACGGGATTTTGATTTCATACGGGATTTCGATTTCGTACGGGATTTCATACGGGATTACGATTTTGTACGGGATTTCGGACTGGATTTCGTACAAGATTTCGTACGGGATTTCGGAAGGTATTTCGGACTGGTTTTTGGACGGGATTTCGGACTTGATTTAGATTTTGGACGGGATTTAGATTTCGGAAGGGATTTCGTATGGGATTTCGTACGGGATTTCGATTTCGTACGGGATTTCGTACGGGATTTCGTACGGGATTTCGATTTCATACGGGATTTCGATTTCGTACGGGATTTCGTACAGGATTTCGTACGGGATGTCGTATGGGATTTTGGACGGGATTTCGGACGGGATTTCGGACGAGATTTCGGATGGGATTTCGGACTGGATTTCGTACAGGATTTTGTACAGGATTTCGTACAGGATTTTGGACGGGATTTCGGACGGGATTTCGGACGGGATTTCGGATGAGATTTCGGACTGGATTTCGTACAGGATTTTGTATGGGATTTCGTACGGGATTTCGGACTGGATTTCGGACGGGATTTCGGACGGGATTTCGTATGGGATTTCGTACGGGATTTCGTGCGGGATTTCGTACAGGATTTCGGATGGGATTTCGGACGGGATTTCATACGGGATTTCTTACGGGATTTCGTACTGGATTTCGTACGGGATTTCGGACGGGATTTCGGACGGGATTTCGGACGGGATTTCGAACGGGATTTCGGACGGGATTTCGATTTCGGACGGGATTTCGTACGGGATTTCGATTTCGTACAGGATTTCGAACGGGATTTCGATTTCGTACGGGATTTCGTACGGGATTTCTATTTCGTACGGGATGTCGAACGGGATTTTGTAAGAGATTTCGATTTCGTACAGGATTTTGGACGGGATTTCGATTTCAGACGGGATTTCGTACGGGATTTCGTATGGGATTTCGATTTTCTACGGGATTTCGTACGGGATTTCGATTTCGTACGGGATTTTGTAAGGGATTTCTATTTTGTACGGGATTTCTGACGGGATTTCCGACGGGATTTCGATTTCCTCCGGGATTTCGGACGGGATTTCGATTTCAGACGGGATTTCGTACGGGATTTCGTATGGGATTTCGATTTTCTACGGGATTTCGTACGGGATTTCGATTTCGTACGGGATTTTGTAAGGGATTTCTATTTTGTACGGGATTTCTGACGGGATTTCCGACGGGATTTCGATTTCCTCCGGGATTTCATACGGGATTTCGATTTTGTACGGGATTTCGTACGGGATTTTGTATGGGATTTCGTACAGGATTTCATACGGGATTTCGGACAGGATTTCGGACAGGATTTCAGACGGGATTTCGGACGGGATTTCGGACGGGATTTCGTACGGGATTTCGGACGGGATTTCAGGCGGGATTTCGGACGGGATTTCGTATGGGATTTCGTACGGGATTTCGTACGGGATTTTGTACGGGATTTCGGACGGGATTTCGGACGGGATTTTGTATGGGATTTCTTACGGGATTTCGTACTGGATTTCGTACGGGATTTCGGACTGGATTTCGGACGCGATTTCGTATGGGATTTCGTACAGGATATCGTACGGGATTTCGGAAAGGATTTCGGACTGGTTTTTGGACGGGATTTCGGACGTGATTTAGATTTTGGACGGGATTTAGATTTCGGAAGGGATTTCTTTTGAGATTTCGTACGGGATTTCGATTTCGTACGGGATTTCGTACGGGATTTCGTACGGGATTTCGATTTCATACGGGATTTCGATTTCGTACGGGATTTCGTACAGGATTTCGTACGGGATGTCGTACGGGATTTTGGACGGGATTTCGGACGGGATTTCGGACGGGATTTCGGATGGGATTTCGGACTGGATTTCGTACAGGATTTCGTACGGGATTTCGTACAGAATTTTGGACGGGATTTCGGACGGGATTTCGGACTGGATTTCGTACGGGATGTCGTACAGGATTTTGGACGGGATTTCGGACGGGATTTCGGACGGGATTTCGGATGAGATTTCGGACTGGATTTCGTACAGGATTTTGTATGGGATTTCGTACGGGATTTCGGACTGGATTTCAGACGGGATTTCGGACGGGATTTCGTACGGGATTTCGGAAGGGATTTCAGACGGGATTTCGGACGGGATTTCGTATGGGATTTCGTACGGGATTTCGTACGGGATTTCGTACAGGATTTCGGACGGGATTTTGGACGGGATTTCGTACGGGATTTCTTACGGGATTTCGTACTGGATTTCGTACGGGATTTCGGACTGGATTTCGGACGCGATTTCGGACGGGATTTCGGATGGGATTTCGTACGGGATTTCGTACGGGATTTCGTACGGGATTTCGATTTCGTACGAAATTTCGATTTCGTACGGGATTACGATTTTGTACGGGATTTCGGACTGGATTTCGTACAGGATTTCGTACCGGATTTCTGAAGGGATTTCGGACTGGTTTTTGGACGGGATTTCGGACGTGATTTAGATTTTGGACGGGATTTCGATTTCGGACGGGATTTCGTACGGGATTTCGATTTCGGACGGGATTTCGTACGGGATTTCGATTTCGGACGCGATTTCGGACGGGATTTCGGATGGGATTTTGTACGGGATTCCGTACGGGATTTCGTACGGGATTTCGATTTCGTATGAAATTTCGATTTCGTCCGGGATATCCTACGGGATTTCGATTTTGTACGGGATTTCGGACTGGATTTCGTACAGGATTTCGTACGGGATTTCGGAAGGGATTTCGGACTGGTTTTTGGACGGGATTTCGGACGGGATTTAGATATCGAACGGGATTTAGATTTCGTACGGGATTTCGATTTCATACAGGATTTCGTACGGGATTTCGGACAGGATTTCGTATGGGATTTCGTACGGGATTTCGATTTCGTACGGGATTTCGTACGGGATTTCGTACGGGATTTCGATTTCATATGGGATTTCGATTTCGTACGGGATTTCGTACAGGATTTCGTACGGGATGTCGTACGGGATTTTGGACGGGATTTCGGACGGGATTTCGGACGGGATTTCGGATGGGATTTCGGACTGGATTTCGTACAGGATTTCGTACGGGATTTTGTACAGGATTTTGGACGGGATTTCGGATGGGATTTCAGACTGGATTTCGTACAGGATTTTGTATGGGATTTCGTACGGGATTTCGGACTGGATTTTGGACGGGATTTCGAACGGGATTTCGTACGGGATTTCGGACAGGATTTCAGACGGGATTTCGGACGGGATTTCGTATAAGATTTCATACGGGATTTCGTACGGGATTTCGTACAGGATTTCGGACGGGATTTCGGACGGGATTTCGTACGGGATTTCTTACGGGATTTCGTACTGGATTTCGTACGGGATTTCGGACGGGATTTCGGACGGGATTTCGGACGGGATTTCGAACGGGATTTCGGATGGGATTTCGTACGGGATTTCGATTTCGTACGGGATTTCGAACGGGATTTCGATTTCGTACGGGATTTCGTACGGGATTTCTATTTCGTACGGGATGTCGAACGGGATTTTGTAAGGGATTTCGATTTCGTACAGGATTTCGGACGGGATTTCGATTTCAGACGGGATTTCGTACGGGATTTCGTATGGGATTTCGATTTCGTACAGGATTTTGTAAGGGATTTCTATTTCGTACGGGATTTCTGACGGGATTTCCGACGGGATTTCGATTTCCTCCGGGATTTCGTACGGGATTTCGATTTCGTACGGGATTTCGTACGGGATTTTGTATGGGATTTCGTACAGGATTTCGGACGGGATTTCGTACTGGATTTCGTACGGGATTTCGGACGGGATTTCGGACGGGATTTCGGACGGGATTTCGAACGGGATTTCGGACGGGATTTCGTACGGGATTTCGATTTCGTACGGGATTTCGAACGGGATTTCGATTTCGTACGGGATTTCATACGGGATTTCTATTTTGTACGGGATGTCGAACGGGATTTTGTAAGGGATTTCGATTTCGTACAGGATTTCGGACGGGATTTCGATTTCAGACGGAATTTCGTACGGGATTTCGTATGGGATTTCGATTTCGTACGGGATTTTGTAAGGGATTTCTATTTCGTACGGGATTTCTGACGGGATTTCTGACGGGATTTCGATTTCCTCCGGGATTTCGTACGGGATTTCAATTTCGTACGGGATTTCGTACGGGATTTTGTATGGGATTTCGTACAGGATTTCGGACGGGATTTCGGACGGGATTTCGGACAGGATTTCAGACGGGATTTCGGACAGGATTTCGGATGGGATTTTGGACGGGATTTCGGACGGGATTTCGTACGGGATTTCGATTTCATACGGGATTTCGATTTCGTACGGGATTTCGTACAGGATTTCGTACGGGATGTCGTACGGGATTTTGGACGGGATTTCGGACGGGATTTCGGACGGGATTTCGGATGGGATTTCGGACTGGATTTTGTACAGGATTTCGTACGAGATTTTGTACAGAATTTTGGACGGGATTTCGGACGGGATTTCGGACTGGATTTCGTACAGGATTTCGTACGGGATGTCGTACAGGATTTTGGACGGGATTTCGGACGGGATTTCGGACGGGATTTCGTACAGGATTTCGTACGGGATGTCGTACAGGATTTTGGACGGGATTTCGGACGGGATTTCGGACGGGATTTCGGATGAGATTTCGGACTGGATTTCGTACAGGATTTTGTATGGGATTTCGTACGGGATTTCGGACTGGATTTCGGACGGGATTTCGGACGGGATTTCGTACGGGATTTCAGACGGGATTTCAGACGGGATTTCGGACGGGATTTCGTATAGGATTTCATACGGGATTTCGTACGGGATTTCGTACAGGATTTCGGACGGGATTTCGGACGGGATTTCGTACGGGATTTCTTACGGGATTTCGTACTGGATTTCGTACGGAATTTCGGACTGGATTTCGGACGCGATTTCGGACGGGATTTCGGATGGGATTTCGTACGGGATTTCGTACGGGATTTCGTACGGGATTTCGATTTTGTACGGGATTTCGGACTGGATTTCGTACAGGATTTCGTACGGGATTTCGGACTGGTTTTTGGACGGGATTTCGGACGGGATTTAGATATCGGACGGGATTTAGATTTCGGAAGGGATTTCATATGGGATTTCGTACGGGATTTCGATTTCATACGGGATTTTGTACGGGATTTCAAACGGGATTTCGATTTCATACGGGATTTCGATTTCGTACGGGATTTCGTACGGGATTACGTTTTTGTGCGGGATGTCGGACTGGATTTCGTACAGGATTTCGTACGGGATTTCGGAAGGGATTTCGGACTGGTTTTTGAACGGGATTTCGGACGGGATTTAGATATCGGACGGGATTTCGATTTTGGAAGGGATTTCGTATGGGATTTGGTACAGGATTTCGATTTCATACGGGATTTTGTACGGGATTTCAAACGGGATTTTGATTTCATACGGGATTTCGATTTCGTACGGGATTTCATACGGGATTACGATTTTGTACGGGATTTCGGACAGGATTTCGTACAAGATTTCGTACGGGATTTCGGAAGGTATTTCGGACTGGTTTTTGGACGGGATTTCGGACTTGATTTAGATTTTGGACGGGATTTAGATTTCGGAAGGGATTTCGTATGGGATTTCGTACGGGATTTCGATTTCGTACGGGATTTCGTACGGGATTTCGTACGGGATTTCGATTTCATACGGGATTTCGATTTCGTACGGGATTTCGTACAGGATTTCGTACGGGATTTCGTACGGGATTTCGTACAGGATTTGGACGGGATTTCGGACGGGATTTCGGACGGGATTTCGTACAGGATTTTGGACGGGATTTCGGACGGGATTTCGGACGGGATTTCGGATGAGATTTCGGACTGGATTTCGTACAGGATTTTGTATGGGATTTCGTACGGGATTTCGGACTGGATTTCGGACGGGATTTCGGACGGGATTTCGTGTGGGATTTCGTACGGGATTTCGTACGGGATTTCGTACGGGATTTCGTACAGGATTTCGGACGGGATTTCGGACGAGATTTCTTACGGGATTTTCATACTGGATTTCGTACGGGATTTCGGACGGGATTTCGGACGGGATTTCGGACGGGATTTCGAACGGGATTTCGGTCGGGATTTCGATTTCGGACGGGATTTCGTACGGGATTTCGATTTCGTACAGGATTTTGAACGGGATTTCGATTTCGTACGGGATTTCGTACGGGATTTCTATTCGTTCGGGATGTCGAACGGGATTTTGTAAGAGATTTCGATTTCGTACAGGATTTCGGACGGGATTTCGATTTCAGACGGGATTTCGTACGGGATTTCGTATGGGATTTCGATTTTCTACGGGATTTCGTACGGGATTTCGATTTCGTACGGGATTTTGTAAGGGATTTCTATTTTGTACGGGATTTCTGACGGGATTTCGGACTGGTTTTTGAACGGGATTTCGGACGGGATTTAGATATCGGACGGGATTTCGATTTCGGAAGGGATTTCGTATGGGATTTGGTACAGGATTTCGATTTCATACGGGATTTTGTACGGGATTTCAAACGGGAATTTGATTTCATACGGGATTTCGATTTCGTACGGGATTTCATACGGGATTACGATTTTGTACGGGATTTCGGACAGGATTTCGTACAAGATTTCGTACGGGATTTCGGAAGGTATTTCGGACTGGTTTTTTGGACGGGATTTCGGACTTGATTTAGATTTTGGACGGGATTTAGATTTCGGAAGGGATTTCGTATGGGATTTCGTACGGGATTTCGATTTCGTACGGGATTTCGTACGGGATTTCGTACGGGATTTCGATTTCATACGGGATTTCGATTTCGTACGGGATTTCGTACAGGATTCGTACGGGATTTCGTACGGGATTTCGTACAGGATTTTGGACGGGATTTCGGACGGGATTTCGGACGGGATTTTGTACAGGATTTTGGACGGGATTTCGGACGGGATTTCGGACGGGATTTCGGATGAGATTTCGGACTGGATTTCGTACAGGATTTTGTATGGGATTTCGTACGGGATTTCGGACTGGATTTCGGACGGGATTTCGGATGGGATTTCGTGTGGGATTTCGTACGGGATTTCGTACGGGATTTCGTACGGGATTTCGTACAGGATTTCGGACGGGATTCGGACGAGATTTCTTACGGGATTTCGTACTGGATTTCGTACGGGATTTCGGACGGGATTTCGGACGGGATTTCGGACGGGATTTCGAACGGGATTTCGGTCGGGATTTCGATTTCGGACGGGATTTTGTACGGGATTCGATTTCGTACAGGATTTCGAACGGGATTTCGATTTCGTACGGGATTTCGTACGGGATTTCTATTTCGTACGGGATTTCGAACGGGATTTTGTAAGAGATTTCGATTTCGTACAGGATTTCAGACGGGATTTCGATTTCAGACGGGATTTCGTACGGGATTTCGTATGGGATTTCGATTTTCTACGGGATTTCGTACGGGATTTCGATTTCGTACGGGATTTTGTAAGGGATTTCTATTTTGTACGGGATTTCTGACGGGATTTCCGACGGGATTTCGATTTCCTCCGGGATTTCGGACGGGATTTCGATTTCAGACGGGATTTCGTACG
>NW_026891523.1:0-51061 GCF_015708825.2 Lethenteron reissneri
TGGGTAACTCCCGCGTCTTCCAAAACGTCTGGCTCCAGCTTTGAAGTCCGGAGAAATGCACGTCTAGAAGAGGAAGGGACCCCCCCCCTCTCCTCTCTAGACGTTCATTTCTCCGCAGCTTCCTCTAAAGTGGAAGACCACCCCCCGTTCCGCGCGCAGTGGCGTGATGCACGCACATTGCAGGTCTGCGCCTTTATCTACAATACACACGTGACAAAGACTTCCCCGTAAATTACTACTTTGTCGCCTCTTTAAGTCAAGCGTTGATGCATCGATTAATCGTTGATTTTTTTTACCCATCCCATCATTTTCCATCACAACCCCCCCCCCACCACACCCACCACGCTTGACTTCAGCTTCAGCATCTCCTCCCCCCCGCGCCTCCACCCCCCACCGTGGCCTCCCCTCTCCAACCCCCCCCCACCCGCCCGCTTTGTCTCTCTCCCAGGGTCTCTGCCCCGGGGAGGCATTGGCTAAATGGCGTTTTAATGGCACTAAATGTGGAATTCTAAAGATTATGTCGAGCGAAAATGACCACACCGTCCCACACGGCCGGCGTGGTGTGTGTGTTGTGTCTGTGCGTCTGTCGCACAGCGCGTCGTCCCACTTTGCGTCCGTGTCGGTGTTAGCGCGCTGCGCTACGAAAACCGGCGACCCGGGTTCGATTCTCGTCCACGGCAACACCAGTGACGATTATCTGAACGGGTCCTTGACCCACCCTAAGTCGACTCAGCCGCAAATGAGTACCTGGTCTGGTGTGTAAACTTCGCCACTGGGGGAGACAAAGGCGGCCGGGCGTGGTGTTGGTCACCCACCCCCTCGTGTGCCGTGCCGGTCTTCATAGGTGCTCGCTCACAGCACTTGCCCAAAGTCTGTTTCAGGCTATACGGGGGATTTTTGTCTTTGTGTGTGTGTGGGAGCGGTGGTGGAGCGGTTAGCGCGCTGCGCTACGATCCCGGCCACCAGAGTTCGATTCCCGCTCACGGCCAATAACAGTGACAGTGAAAACTGTATCTGACCTGGCCCTGGGCCTCCTTAGGTCGATTACCCTTAACGAGGATAGTACCTGGTGCGGTGTAAAACATCGCCACTGGGGAGACAAAGGCGGTCGGGCGTGGTGCTGGCCACCCACTCTCTCGTGTGCCGTGTCCAGCCTTCACAGGTTCTCGCCAACAGCACTTGCACCAACAGTCTGTGAAGGACTATACGGGGTATCTTTGTCTTGCAGTGTGTGTGTGTGCGGTGGTGTGTTCTCTTCCCTGTTCCACATGGCTTATCTCGGCGTTCTTCGGTTTCCTCCTCCCAAAGCTAAAAAACAACACACACACACACACCGTGTAAAATGTATGGCCAAACATCTCAATGTTGAATATTACCTGCAATGACTCAGCAACATCGCCCCCCAATACACTTCAAGGGAGTCTTGAGTCTCGGTGAGGTTTTCCCTGGGTATACAAGTCTCATAATAATAATAAAAACTATTATAAAGATAAACTCACTTTGCGGGAGTGAATCACATTGTCACATGGAGGGCCTCCATAGCAGTGGAAAGTCATGGCTCACGAGGATCATCGCGTCCGTGGGCCAATAATC
This sequence comes from Lethenteron reissneri, assembly GCF_015708825.2. Taxonomy (NCBI): domain Eukaryota; kingdom Metazoa; phylum Chordata; class Hyperoartia; order Petromyzontiformes; family Petromyzontidae; genus Lethenteron; species Lethenteron reissneri. Next base: position 1,594 of record NW_026891523.1, read on the forward strand.
ACACGCGGCCTCACCCCGTCCATCTCGTACCCTCTAACCCCAACCCAATCTTTACTCCCAGGGTCTCCCCCACCTCCATCCCCCACCTCCAACCCCCACCTCCCCCCTCAACCCCCACCCACACCCCCCACCTCCCCCCACCTCCACCCCCACCCACCTCCCCCACCTCCAACCCCCCCACCTCCAACCCCCCCACCTCCCCCACCTCCAACACCCACCTCCACCCCCCCCACCTCCACCCCCCACACTCCCCCACCTCCAACCCCACCTCCAACCCCCCCTCCCACGTCCGAGTTCAACCCCCACACCGCATCCCCTTGGGAAGTCACGTGGCCTGGGATTAATGTTCCGTGAAAACGGCGCTGCACCCGAGGCTGCATGGAATTGGGGTCCAGGTGAGGGTGGAGGGGGTGGGGTGTGGAGGGGGTGGGGGTGGAGGGGGTGGGGGTCGGAGGCGCAGGGAGGGGAGGGCAAATAGGAGGGGGGGGGGGCCTCGGTCTTGTGGGTCGGTGATGGGACCCTGGGAGATGGGAGGATGTTGACGATGTGAATGGTGATGCTGATGACAATGCCGGGTTTGGAACGGCGTTTCGTGTTGAGCGTAGGTGGCGGTATGGGCGATGGGATGTTATGTATTGATGGTTAAGCCAAGTTTCTTGCGGAAATGCGGAGTTGGCCTGATGACTTTAATCTAAATTGTCTTACGGTGTTATTGTTTGACTTGCATCACACAGGGATTTTCGCACACAGCGTTGTAATACGGTGTTGTTTTTCTGGAAGATTTGCTGGTTTATCCAGGATGTTTCTGTTGCGCGTCGTCGCTTTGAGATGTCCTCCGTTCATATTTAGTTTGTTGCGGTTGCACCCGACTCAAGAGCCGCATGGCTCGCAGGGCTATACCTATGAATGAAACTTGGAAACTTGATGGTACGAGCGACAATGCGTTGGTAGTGGTGTCGTGACTACATTATCAGCTCGGGGCGTGTGGCAATCGGTCACGTGGGCCCCCGATATTTCATTTGTCTAGCACAGTCGCCCCAGAGGCTGTTATCGATCGCGACTTCTCTCGCCCAATCACATCGTCACGCTCACGGTCTCGAACACTTACCGCTGTAGACACTCCCAGCTCCCGTAGTACCTCTTTGCAATGTTACGTTGCCGCTTTGATTGAATTAAAATAAAACGCGGAACGTAAATGAAAGTACGTTGCATAATAAAGGTTTGTGGGTTAGATCGCGTAAGTATCAATGTGTCGTAACCCTCCTACACCAGCCGACACAGCCAGTAAGGTTTGTCACGTGAACAAAACGACAATTAGTTAGCACTTCAGCCCACCGGTGTGTTGGAGAGTAAATCCACACATTACAAACAGGAGTCACGTGCCTTACTGGGGGTATTGAGCTGATTTGGATGCAGAACGGAGACGTGGTAAGTGCGAGAGCATTGTCTGATATTCTTTGGGTCTTTCGGTAAAGTCACGTAGATAGGTTCAAATAAAATCACCAAAAACGACTGTAGTTTTTTATTCTTATTTTTATTTGAACCTATCTACGTGACTTTACCGAAAGAACCAAAGAATATGAATTCCTGCAGTCACGAAAGCTTTCACTCAGCATTGTCTGATTTGTGTGATTCCCTCTTGGCTCTGATTGGCGAGCGATGCTGCGGCTCCAGGACGACTGAATGAGTTGACGGCTCGGGTCTGTCGGGATGACCCCCGATTTTCTCGTGCCAACAATGAGGCCCCATCCCGCCCGCCGCGAGTTTCTGTGATGATCGCAGCCGTGTGCGTACAACACCTGTCAACAAACAAACAGACAACAACAACAACTACACCAAATCAGTAAACAAAGAGCACGCTCAACAAAACAGCAACAAATCTCGCGGAGTGTGAAACGAGACGGCCACAGACCCCCGTCCCAGGGGGGTGCGGATGGTCTGGGAGAGGGAGGACCTAGAGGTTGGGGGGGGGGCGATGTTAGAGAGGGGGAGAGGGGCCATCTGCTCGGGTCGAGTAACGAATTGCGCTTTAATAAGCGACGCAAGACGTTGGCCTCGACAACTGGGTGGTGGAGCGGGAGTCTGCGCACTTCCCTTTGGGGACTTCACGTGTCGGATGCCATTCATTAAATCTGCGGCGAATATGATCGAACGTTTAGCCACATAAACACTGCCCTCGTGCAGCAGCCGCGTCCTTCCCTATCCTCGTCTTCTCTGACCCCCCCCCCCCACACCGTCCCATCCGTTTCCTCGCATCCCCTATCCCGTTAATATCTCTTATCCATGAATTATATTAATTAATGGATAAACAGCCGCTCCCTCCCGACCCCCCCTCCGCACCAAATTCGGCACCTCCGACCCGTACGATGCTGAGAGAAGTTCAACAGGCGCAGGACGTCCACGTCGCGGCGCTTTGTACGCGACACGAACTCTAGCCGCGTCCGCGAAGCAGCTGTGTAAGGTAGCTGTGGCACTGGTGCGTGGACAGGACCACGCCCGGCCGCCTTGTCTCCCCGTGCCGATGTTCTCGGGGTACTCATTTAAGGCTGAGTCGACCTCGGTTGGAGGCCACGGGGCCGCTTCATGTTGGCCGCATGGAATGGAGGCGAGTGGCGTTTGTTTATTCATATTGGTTAGGAACGTTTCGATTTAAAGCTTTCGTGACTGCAGGGATTCATCTTGTTGGTTCTTTCGGTAAAGTCACGTAGAAGGAAATAATTAAAATGATAAAATAAAACATAATAAAATAATTCTCACGACGTTTCGGCCACAACGCCAGCCGCGTCCTCAGGTGAAGAACAGGTCTGTCGGAAAGAGCGTATGAAGGACACCTGAGGACGGCTGCTTGCGTTGTGGCCCAAAAGTCGTGAGAATTATTTTTTTATTTATATCAATATTATTGTATTATTTCCCTTCTACGTGACTTACCGAAAGAACCAAGAAGATGGTTAGGAACGTTTAGGCCGCGCGTCCTTCTCGACTTCGCCATCTATTTGTACGTCCCTCGAGCCAGCCAGACAGCCAGACAGACAGTCAGCCAGCCAGCCGCCAGCAAAACTTAAACAAATCTATAAACATATTCTAGCATATTTTCCGCCAGACTGCTAACAATTCCGTCGCGTTAGGATTGAGATGAACTCAGCTCGTGCTGGTGGATAATTATAATCCACCAGCACCTTCCCTGTGAAAGTCGTCACGTCGTGAGAGATATCGCGACTCATAGGGGGTGGCCTCCTCCATCCAGAAGTGGATGATCATGGCGATGATGCTGATGATACTGATGCTGACGATGATGCTGATGATGCTGATGATGATGCTGATGATGCTGATGATGATGCTGATGATGCTGATGATGCGATGCTGATGATGCTGATGATGATGCTGATGATGATGCTGATGATGCTGATGCTGATGATGATGCTGATGATGATGACGCTGACGATGATGCTGATGATGATGCTGATCCCTTGATCTCAGCTCCGGGACTGGGACAGGCGAGGCACGTGGGCACGACGCGTGACAGTGGGGGGGGGAGGGGGAGGGGGCGGGGGGGGGGAAGTGGGGGGGAGGTGAAGGTCACCTCGACCCAACTACGGGGAGCGACGACCTTGAGTTAGCATGGGGGTGGGGCGGGGGGGGTGAGAGCTTAGAAGGTGGAGGAGGAGTGATCTGGTATTACAATCATCGGAGCGGTGGCGCAGTGGTTAGCGGCGCACTGCGCTCTCGCACGGGAACGGAGTTCGATCCCCAGCCGCGGCTCGCATCAGTGGCGAGGCGATGTTGTTTTACCGAGTGCTCCTTCACCAACCCGCACGCACTGCCCTCAGTGGTGAAGTATGGTCAAACAATACCCATGACCGACGGCGTGAGGCTGCCTTCACCCAGCAGTGGATTAACATAAGGGGGCTCTACGTAAAAATATAATGCCAATAATCATCATCATCATCATCGGTCATGATTAGTCCACTCCTGGATTAGGGTGTTCCCGAACCGTCGCCACAATAGTCGTTATACTGTCCTTTGATTCATAATGAGTTTCTCGCGGGTTAGATTGTGGTATGCCCTCCACCACCGGCCTAGAGCCAATCAAATCAAACTATTAAATTATTCCTTTTATGCCACCAGGCAAGGCACGCTGAGCTACGAGGCCTATTTTCAGAAGCGACCTGGCCACGCATGATAGCTCAACGCAGTGGCTTTATCATCATCATGTGGCAATTTATAGCAGCCAAAGACTAAACGCGTGGGTTGATTCTAAATGCGGAGGGAAAACCCGGAGGACCTGGACAAAAACCACGTGACCACTGGGAGAGAGAGAGAGGGGAGACACGCAGAGCTTTAGCTCATCGGATTCCTCCAAATAAATACAAACTCTGATTCTAATTCTGGACAACGGCGCCCGCAAAGCAAATGTGGCCCATGTATCGATGTTGAAGAGATACCGATAGAGTCAGAGACAAGAGAGAAAGAATACGGAAATGTTGACTGGACTTGAACAGGACAAAGTGATTCCACAGAGCTCTTTGTTGGAGATTTGGAGAACGTGCTTTTTAGCAATGATATATTTACCTATTTCCTATTTTCCAGGTAAGGCCCACTAAGCGATGTAGCCCTTTTTAATAGGCGACCTGGGCCAGAAATGATAGCCCCAACGAAGTGGCTTATCGCGTGGACATTTACAGCAGCCGAAATACTTTAAACGCGCGACGTTTCTAGAAATGTGGAAGGAAAACCCGGAGGACCCGGAGACAAATCCACGCGACCACCACGTTGAGAGAGACACGCAAACTCCACACGTACGGCAGCAGGCGTCAGGGTTGGCAATCGAACCCGACGACCTCCTGCCTACCAGGCGAGGGAGTTAGCATCTCCTAGCCACCGCTACCCGGTGGAACGTGCGCTTGACGATGACCGTCACTGATAAAAACACAAAGGCGGCTTGGGGCGCTCCTGGCGCACGCATCACCATCGTCAACCCCGTGTTGGTGGGGTGCTCGCGAATAGCAATCCTCACCCGTCGTCACTCTCCTCAACGAAGGATCTTTGTGTTTCGTGTTGATAAACGGTGGGTGGAGGAGGCGGGGTTCAGGGCGACTGCCCCCCCCTCCACGCCATCCCACTCCCCCACTATGCACCCACCACCCCCACTTCTCGTTTTCCTCCGCTCCCCCACACACACCACCACCAGCCCCCCCCTCCCCACAACCAACTCCCCTTCTCTACCCGGTGCTAAAAGGCGACTGATGAATGACGGTCATTTGAGCAATGATGGACAATGCTTGTGCACGCGCGCGTAAAGCTACGGCAGCCTTGGACACGATCGGGAGAGACGCACAAAGACAAAGATCCCCCGGATAGCCCAAACAGACTGTTGGGGCAAGTGCTGTTAGCGAGCACTGATGAAGGCAGTCACGGCACAAGAGGGGGTGGTTGGCCAGCACCACGCACGGCTGCCTTTGTCTCCCCAGCGGCGATGTTTATTGCACACCGCACCAGGTACTCATTTGAGGCTGACCCGACCTAGGGGAGGCTCAGGACAGGTTCAGATAATCGTCACAGGGTGTTGGCCATGAGCGGGTGTCGAACTGGGGTCGCCAAGTTCGAAGCGCGGTGCGCGAACCGCTACACAACGGGGGGGGGGAAGACACAAAGAGAAAGACACACGGATGTACAAGGCGAGTACAAAGAACCCCCGTATAGCCTTACACGAATGTTGTGGCAAGTGCTGTTAGCGAGTAGCACCAATGAAGGCCGGAAGAGCACGTGGGATAATTGGATTTGGCCAATACCTTGTTCGGCCGCACCAGGCAAAGAGATACATGGAGCTGGAGGTTCCGACACAGATACACACAGACATAGAGGCACATACAAAACAAGACAAAGATCCCCCGTATCGCCTTAACAGACTGTAGGGGCAAGTGCTGTTAGCGAGCACCTATAAAGGCCGGCACGGCACACGAGGTGGGTATCCAACACCACGCCGGCCGTCTTTGTCTCCCTAGTGGCGATGTTTACACATCGCACCAGGTACACATTTGAGGCTGAGTCGACCTAGGGGAGGCCCATAACCAATTCAGATAATCGTCACTGGTGTTGGCCGTGAGCGGGAATCGAACTCGGGACGCCGGGTTCGTAGCGCAGTGCGCTCACCGCTACACTACCGCTCCCCATACGTAGATACACACACACGTAAAAAAATACACACAGACAAAGACAAAGGTCCGCCGTATAGCCTTAACAGACTGTTGGGGAAAGTGTCGTTAGCGAGCACCTATGACGGCCGTCTCCACGCCGATGTTACTCATTTGAGGCTGAGTCAACCTACAGGGGACACAAAGGAACCTCTTCAATTATTCGCCACTGTCATTGATCGTGAGCGCGTGACTGGAACTTTGGTTGCCGGGTTCGTAGCGCGGTGCGCTAACCGCTGCGCCACCGCTCCCTGCCCGCGGAGTGCCTGGGAGCCTTTTCTCATCTCATCTCATTCACTCTCATCTCACTCTCACTCACTCTCATCTCACTCATCTCACTCTCATCTCACTCTCATCTCACTCTCATCTCACTCTCATCTCACTCATATCACCTACTCTCATCTCACCTACTCTCTCATCACTACTCTCATCCTAGCTACTCCCATCTCCTCTCACCTCACCTACTCTCGTCTCGAGAACAGCTTGCCACAAAAGTCTGTTAAGGCTATACGGGGGAATCTTGTCTTTGGCGTGCGTGCCGTATCTGCTTAAAGGATTAAAACACATTCATTTAATGGCTTTTAGCCAAGTTCACATTCACAATTAGGACGCTACTTGTGTAAAATCATGCGCTGTTATTTCACTGCAAAATTGTGTGTTGTGTTTTGTGTGTGTTGTGGGTTTTTTTTAAATTCTATATATTACAGCTTTCGTATAAAAAGTGTGAAGCTCGCTCTGGGCTCACGCGTTCCAATCTAAGGCGATTGGCTGCGAATTGCTTTGCCCTCTCGCTCCTCACTCAGGGGCTCCGACCTGGGTCCAGAAGCTCGCAAACTGACACCAATGGCTCTGTCTCTCTGTCTCTCTCTGTCTTTCTGTCTCTCTGTCTCTCTGTCTCTCTGTTCTCTGTCTCTTTGTCTCTCTGTCTCTCTGTCTCTCTCTGGCCCTCTGCTCCTGGCGAACATTCTGTCACCAAAGTCTCAAGATGGCCATCGACCAAGACCTTGACGACGTCGCCTCGCACGCCCTCTCAAGTGCCGATTCCTCCAATCCCCTTGAGATCGCGTTGCTGCTGCTGCTGTCACCCATCCTAGAATCTTACCACTGTTGGCGAAGAGTGGCGAGCGCGGACGTCGATAGTAAACACCTCAGTCTGAGACCTCCTCCTGCCGCCCTACCCCTCTTCCTCCAAGACACTACTGTAACCATCATCAGAATATATTTATGCTGGAGGAATCCGATGAGCTATAAAGCTTTTTTTACAGATGCCCAGCCTCAGGACATCACCAGCCGATGCTCCGCCAATCTTCTTATTAAATGAAACATTTGAGACAAACCAGAGCAGTGCGATTGTGGCCATGCAACTCAAACTGTGGGCCACGTAGTAATCCCGCAGATAAGCACGTGGGCTGGCTCACGGGCTGGCTCACGGGCTGGCTCATGGGCTGGCTCATGGGCTGGCTCATAGGCTGGCTCATGGGCTAGCTCATGGGCTGGCTCACGGGCTGGCCAGCGTGAAGTTTACATTCAAAGGACGCCGTCATCGATTTGGAGAGAGGGCCCCATTCTCTCTGCCGTGGCGACGGATCACGAATTCAGCACCGAGGCGCTGAGCTTCCGAGGCGAAATTCTGACAAGTCCTCGTCTCCCCGTGTCTCTTGCTCCGAGATGACAGCAACACCCGCCACCAGCCACACCACACACCACGCTAGCTACACCACGCATACCCACACCACGCCTTACCACACCGCACCACGCCACGCATCACCCGCCGTCGGTAGGCGGCGCTCTGGGGCCGAGAGAGCGGAGGGAATTTCAGCACCAAGGACAGCGGTCGTGTCTCCTCTGCACCAGAGGTCGCAAACGGGTTTTGATTCCTTACCCGTACCGTACCCGGCCGCACCAGGGTCGCAAACGGGTACCCTACCCGTACCGGCCGTACCCGTACCCTACCCGTACCCAGCCGGGTACGGGTATCGGGTACCTGATTGCGACCTCTGGGATCAAGCCATGTTGCAGGCGCGGGGTTGATTCTAGGAACTTGAATTGTGAGAAGAGACAAGACGTTGGGAAATGAGTGACAAACAGTTACTCACCATCTTCTTGGTTCTTTCGGTAAAGTCACGTAGAAGGAAGTATTATCACTTCCCTTCTACGTGACTTTACCGAAAGAACCAGAAGATGAATCCCTGCAGTCACGAAAGCTTTAAATCGAAAGTTACTCACCAGTGACTCACGGTCTATTCGTACCCGTACCCGGCCGCACCAGGGTCGCAAACGGGTACCCGTACCCGGCCGGGTACGGGTAGCCGGGTATCGGGTAGGGAACGGGTATCGGGTACCCGGTTGCGACCTCTGCTCTGCACCCGGCCGTACCGGGTGCGTGAATGTGTGGGGGCTCACGGCAGAGGTGACCCAGGCTCGGGAATCATGTCACTGAAAGCTGAATTTCCGAGTCAGTATCCGGGGTTCATCCGCCACTCATTGAAACAGGGATTACAAAAAGTCAATCTCGTCCGTAGATGGACTCAGCCCGTTCAAGAACGCCTCCACCGTAAGCCTCATCCATCGCTTCTTCAATGATTTTGGTAACAAAAAATAAAAGTTGTTGCCGTAGCTTTGGTTCGTTAATTACATTGTGCCAAATTTAGGCACTATTTGGCTCATGCCGATACATTCTAGTTCGAAAGTTATACGTGTGATTTGATTTAGTCTGTAAAAAAACGAACAAAAAATTCTTCTTATAGTCTATCTGTTTGGTGAAGCTTTTGCTGTGTACGGAGTTGTTCACAAACGAAATAACAACTACACAATAAGCACACTTGCGAACAGCACTTTATGTGTTATGAAGAAGGGCCATTACCCGAAACGTCAGCCATCGTTCTTGCCGAGTGCGTTGAGTTTTAATGTTTTTTTCAACTAAACGGAAGAGGTTTATTATTTGTGAAAGTCGGAGTGATCACACAGGCCGAGCGAGAAACGGAGAAATCTTGATTTGAAGCTTTCGTGACTGCAGGAATCCATTCTCTTTGGTTCTTTCGGTAAAGTCGCGTAGATATAAAAATACAAATTAATCACGACGTTTCGATCGCAACACAAGCGTCGTCCTCAGGCGGAAAAATCTAATCCTCAGTGAAACTGCTGAACCAGCGAGAGAGCAGCTACAACAAGAGGTTATATATGTGGCGATGGACAAGCAAGCATCGAAGCGTCGTGATGTATTTATTTTATACCTTCGTGACTTTACCGAAAGAATCAAAGAGTAGAGAAATTGAAGGCCTCGGGTTACCCAGCACAGTGGCACGTGCAGGAACTCAGCACTCGGCGAGGACCTCTGTGCTCATACAAAGATCCCCCATATAGCCTCAATAGACTGCGGGCAAGTGCTGTGAGCGAGCACCTATGAAGGCCAGAACGGTACACGAGGGGGTGGGTGGCCAGCACCACGCCGACCGCCTTTGTTTCCCTAGTGGCGATGTTTACACACCGCACCAGGTACTCGTTGAGGTTGAGTCAACCTAGGGGAGGCGCGGGACCGGTTCAGATAATCGTCACCGATATTGGCCGTGAGCGGGAATCGAACCCGGATCGCCGGGATTATAGCGCAGCGCGCTAAACGCTACACTATAGCTCCCCACACAAAGACACGGTGCCACACGCGTTCAGCCACTCGTGTGGAACCAGTTGGGCACTGCAGGGGTGCATGGTGGGGGGAGTGGGAGGGGGGCAGTCGCCCTGGAACCCGCCTCCTCCACCCACCGTTTACAAACACGAAACACAAAGATCCTTCGTTGAGGAGGAGGTGACGACGGGTGAGGGATTGCTATTCGCGAGCACCCCACCAACACGGGGTTGACGATGGTGATGCGTGTGTATGCCAGGAGCGCTCCAAGCCGCGTTTGTGTTTTTATCAGTGACGGTCATCGTCAAGCGCACGTTCCACCGGGTAGCGGTGGCTAGGAGATGTTAACTCCCTCGCTTGGTAGGCAGGAGGTCGTCGGGTTCGATTGCCAACCCTGACGCCTGCTGCTGTACGTGTGGAGTTTGCGTGTCTCTCTCAACGTGGTGGTCGCGTGGATTTGTCTCCGGGTCCTCCGGGTTTTCCTTACACGTTTCTAAAAACGTCGCGCGTTTAGAGTATTTGGGCTGCTGTAAATGTCCACGCGATAAGCCACTTTGTTGGGGCTATCGTTCTGGCCCGGTCGCTTCTGAAAAGAGCTATATAGCTTAGTGGGCCTTACCTGGTAAATAAGAAATAGGTAAATATATAATTTGTAAAAAAGCAACGTTCTCCAAATCTCCAACAAAGAGCTCTGTGGAATCACTTTGTTCTGTTAAAATCCAGTCTCCATTTCCGTATTCTTTCTCTTTTGTCTCTGACTCTATCGGTATCTCTTTAACATCGATACAAGGGCCACCTTTCCTTTGCGAGTGCCGTTGTCCGGAATTATAATAAGAGTATTTATATTGGAGGAATCCGATTAGCTATAAATCAAAATTTCGATTTAAAGCTTTCGTGACTGCAGGGATTCATCTTATTGGTTCTTTCGGTAAAGTCACGTAGTAGGGAAATAATAAAATAATAAAAATATAACATAATAAAATACAAATTTCACTTCGTTTCGGCCACAACGCAAGCAGCCGTCCTCAGGTGGAAACAGGTCTGTCGGAAAGACAGCGTCTGATAAATCTGATAAATCTATTTTCTTCACAGATGCTCAGTAGGGTGGGTCAAAACGTTACGTCCCATTGTGCCTGTATAGCATCTTGAGATACGGTTGATATATATGTATATATATATACAAGGTGGCACACAAGTCAAGACACAAAGGGTTATTTTATATTTGTTTTCACAAATCACATGAGGGTTATTTAATTTATTGACAAATGTTCCAAATGACATCCATTAAAATTAACGCATGATGCACGAATTTTCATTTGAAATGAATTTAGGACTTTTATTAAGATTGCACGTGTAATAGTTTAACATTCCAATTATGTTTCGGCTCAGTGCAGTCAATCCGCTTTCCGTTTTTTAACGTCACCCGAAAAGGAAGTAGACAAATATATTAATAATGATAAAATATGAAATATTCACTTCAATAATAAACTATTTAAACGTTTTAATGGCAGCATTAAAATACGTTAAATAACCCTATGTAATAATAATAATTGTTTTTTTACCCTTTTATCTGGCAACAAAACTCACACCTTTTTTTACACAGGGAATCATGTTTGCATTGACCACAATACCTGCGGTCGGAATGCAAACAAAAAACACAACTCTGATAAGGTATGCACTGTCCTTGAAAGGTGTCAGTTTTGTTGCCAGATAAAAGAGTAAAAAAACAATTATCATATTTTGCAACTGGAAAAGGAGGTTCCAATGGTGTAAATACTTAGCCCCGAGCTCTCATACTCTGATGGTGCATTGTCTTTGAGTTGTGCGCCTTTTGGCGTAATCTGATCCAATACCATGTGAGACTAGGCTCTAAGAAAATCTGTCTCGGGTGTGGACCAATCAATTTCAAGGACAGTGCATACATGATTTGAGTTGTTTTTTATTTGCATTCCGACCGCAGGAACCCTATGTAAACTCAAAACTTAAAAAATAATCCAGGTAAGGCCCACTGAGATATATAGATATTTCTCAGAAGCGACCTGGCCACAAATGACAGCTCAACGAAGTGGCTTGTTAAGTGGAAATTTATAGCAGTCGCCAAATACTCGGAACGCACTTTGATTAATAATGTGGAGGGAGAAACCGGAGGACCCGGAAAAAAATATCTACACGACCACGGGGAGAGAGACATACAAACTCAAAATATACGGCAGACATCAGGGACAGGATCGAACCCACGACCTCTTGAATAACCAGGCGAGGTAGTTAATATCTCGCCACAAAGTGTTGACTTTTGGGCCACCCTGTACATGAATCTATGTACAGTAAAGAAAGACTCCGCGGAGAGCCATAGTCCCTGATATATGCAGAGGGCCTCTATTCAACATCGGTCCCTTCCATCAAAACCGCCAAGGTTGACAAAAATGATCGGTTTGTTCATGGCAAGTTTTGTGCTATGTAGTTCGCCGCTCCTCCTTCTAAAGACTGATTCCACCTGGGCTATCTTCTAAGATCGAAGGATAAGATACAATTCCAGCAATTCACACCACCACCCAAAACGTAAGGTCACACAACCAAACAGTCACAAAGACAAACAATCACACGATGACACGGACATGCAGCCACAGAGACACCCAACTACACAAACAACCAACCCATCGGTCATTCGGTCACACAACGTCACAACAACCATTCAGCCTTCGAGTCACATAATCACCGAATCACAGAATCAACCCGACCACACAACCATCCAACTACACGGCCACGCAATCTCTCCAGACATCTACTCATTCAACCACACAGCCACACACCCACCTATCCATTGATCCGTTCACACATCCACCCAGCCACTCAGCCACCAACCAATCCATCCAGCCACTCGCCCACCCACACAACCATCAACCGACATAGCCACCCACCGATCCACTTACCCAGCCAATCGCCCATTCGCCAACCTACCCACCCAGCCATCTAGCCACCCACTCAAATAATAAATTAACTAACCCACTTACCACTCAATCACTTACCTGCTCAACAATCTACCCACGAATCCACCTACCCCACCCAGCCACTCAATCACACACTCACCCACCTACTCATCCAAGGGATCACCCACCCACCTACCCACGCAGCCATCCACCCCACGCCGCCCATCTACTCGACCACCCACCCGCGAACTTATCCACCAAGCCACCCAGCCACCTACGCATCGACCCAGCCACTCACCGTGAACCCACCCACCTACCCATGCCCAACCCACGCGTTCACCCACCCAGCCACCTACAATCTCCCTCCCCCCTTAGCTGCACGGAGCCAAGGGCCCCGTCTGCACCCAGGGCTGGAGAGGGCCACGCGGGCGCGCGCGCTCGCTCGCTCGCTCGCCCATTAATCGGGCTTTGAGCGGCACGATGGCTAATGAAGAAATTGAAATGCCAACGCCTCGCCTTCGTTAAAAATAACAATCGGCACAGTCCTCATTAGGAGTACCGGAGCCGTGTACCCGCACGGGTACACGGATCTTGCTCCGCGGCGGCGGGGAGCGTAGAGCGGGGAGCGGAGAGGATGTGGGTTCACGCAGTTACAAGCACGCGTGCCTTGGGAATCATCAGCATTGTCAGCATCATCATCACCAGCACTAGGAACGTCGTCATCATTGGCACCAGCAGCATCATCATCTGCATTTACATCATCATCAGATTCAGGATTTTTTTTTTATGAAGGAAGAGGTGCCTTTTAAAGGAAGAGGTGGGGCCTTTAAGGAAGAGGTGTTTACTCTTTTGGAGGGTTGTTTATGAGCAGTTAGTTGTAACTGGGCTGAGGCCACCACCTCGCTGTCATTACACCGACCAGGATTCGAACCTCATCCATTTGACCTCTGAACCACAAGGTCGTCAGCTCATAGGTTAAAGATTGAAGGTGGCATTGTGGCCAAAGCCGTTGGTATCACCACCACCACCTATTCGCCGACGTTCCCTTACCTCTGCCAGGTGCCGTGCAGTTGCTACGCTGGAGACACGCAGTCGACCTTATCTCCTACGTCTGTCATCCAAAGTTTCCCAACATCCTCTCGTGGGTTCACTCGATACAGCGAGCGTGGGCGTTTTAATTATGATGATACAATATCATCATCATCACCATCATCGTCGTCGTTGTCGTCAAACAATCCGTTAGGTGCACACATTTCGCGAACACGGACAAATGGAATGCGCCGTTCGAACCGCGACCTCGGAGAAGGGAACGGAACAGAGAGTGGAACGAACGAAGCTTTGGAACGATTTCAGGTTCTTAGGCCGGATCAAAAAACGGAACTATGTCAAGCGCCCTGAGTGAAGGCGCTCTATAAATATACATTAGATTAGAACTACAGTATATATATATATATTTTTTTATAAAAACCCAACTAATTATTGGGGCGAAAAACGGATCATTATAAACTGAAACCGTTTTTTTTTTTAATATTTAAAAAAATCTTTGCTTCATAACGCTCTTGGAAGGTTCCAAACCATTATTTTGTTTGTTGTGGTAGTGACGGCTCCTCCAGTATAAAATAAATATGACAATTCTGGAACGTTCCGCCATGATCACTGATGACGTCATTTCCGCTAGACGTCTGTGACGTCAGATCCACCTACTCGCTAGCCTCGAGCCAAGCGCACGCGGTGCGCGTCGGTGACCACCGTACAATTGACGGTCCTTGGCACTTGCGCCTGTACGTCACGACAATGTTGTATCTATTAATAACAAACAAACAAAAGTATAACCCGTAAAAACAAAGTTTTTCACTCTAAATCCTTTATATGCGTGGCGGCTAGAGTCCTCTCGTCCTCTGGCTTGAGATGGCTGCCACCTATGGGTCAGATGATTGGTCTGCCAGTATTAAGCAATTGGTAATTAAATATTTAATTTGTTTTCCCTAAACAGTGTAAAATTTTGGAATTTTTTTTTCACGAACATTAATTGTCTCGCACAACGAGTCTGTGTGCAAAATGTCAGCTCGATTGGATCACGGGAAGTGGGTTAAAAACGACCGAAAGATTTGCACGGTCGTAAGCAGCAAGCACGCAAGCAAGCAAGTGAACTTAATATAAAAGATTAAAAAATAGGACAAGGTTGATAAGATCGTGAGTTTTGTTTCGTTACTCTCCAATTAATATGATTCTTTGGTTAAACTTTTGAAACGCATCATTCGTAGACGGTTTGCGGGGATGTGGGCGATGTTCCATGTGAGGATGGCGAGTGGTGGCGCAGCGGTTAGCGCGTTGCGCCACAAACCAGGTGACTCGAGTTCGATTCCCGCTCACGGTCAGCATCAGTGACGATTACATGAACCGGTCCTGGGCCTCCCCTAGGTGGACTCAGCCTCAGATGAGTACCCTCGCGCGGTGTGTAGACATCCCCACTTAGGGAGACAAAGGCGAAACCGGGCGTGGTGCTGGCCACCCACCCCCTCGTGTGCCCTGCCGGCCTTGACAGCCGCTACTCGCTAACAGCACTTGCCCCAACATCCCGCTGAGGCTATACGGGCGATCTTTGTCTTTGTCGCGCAAAGGGTCAGGGCACGTAATGGCTAAAATATTAAGCCGAAGAGTGGCGAGTGACTCGGGCCCTGGCGCCTCTCGCTAAATAACCCTCGAGATTTACGCGTCTCTCGTCCGCCCTTATCAGCAGCGCCGCGACTCCCAGCGCATCCATTCGACGAGAGGGCCGCGGCTGGGGCTCGGAGGGGGGGTAGGAGGAGGGCGAGGGTGGGGGGGGGTGGTTAGGGGGGTGAAAGGGGGTGGGGGGGCCGCATTGTGTTTGACGTCCGCTGAAGGTGGCGCGGAGCGATGATTGCGCGCGGTCGCAGATTCGGAGCAGGGGGACACGAGAGGGAGAGATGAGGAGGGAGGGGGAGAACGAAATGCAAAGCTACAACGTGGGAGGGTGAGAGAGCGGTGGCGCAGCGGTTAGCGCAGCGCGCCGTTGTGATGTTCCCGACGAAACCCCCCGAGTTCGATTCGCGCCCGCAGCTGACATTGGGTACGCGAGTGATGTGTGGGGCTGTCGTTCAGGCTCTCACTGTCCGGCTGTCACTTGCTCAACGTCTTACCTGTTCAGCATTTCACCTGTCCAGGCGCATGAGGGCATTGAACTCTGGCTCTGTGCGTTAGTGATTGGGATTACTCTGGCTTTAAAAAAAAATCAGAATATTTATGGTCACTGGAGGTAATCCGATGAGCTATGAAGCTCTTTTTGGCAGGTGTTCAGTATTTCACAGATGTCCAGTAACCTGTCTGGACGGCAGCATGCCCTGATTCAGCTCGGGTGAAGTATGGTCCAGCAACCCCCCCCCTACCTCACCCCTCACCCCACCTCACCCCCCTCACTCCCCACAGCCCCTCCCCGCGTGGGGAGTTCCTCGTCTAGCAGTGGATTGACCCAAAAAATACTCTCCACGTATTATTCCTGTATTATAATTCGAACTGAATGAGTGTTCAATGAGCGTTTAAAGGGACAAGGGACATTTTCTCCAGGACATTTTTTTACTTTGTAAAGTCGCGCAGCATGATAATCCATCAACCTCTGGCTTCTTCCCGTACCAATGTTTCCCGGCACATTGACACAAATACATAGGTTGCCCGTATAGACTGTAACAGACTGCCGGGGCAAGTGCTTTTAGCGAGCACACAAACACGCGCACACATATATACAAAATAGAGACCCTACCCACTGCGGCCACCTACCCACCCACCTACCCAACTACCCATTCACCTACCCACTTCACCTACCCACCCACCTACCTACCTACCCACCCACCCACCCACCCTACCCAACTACCCACCCACCTACCCACCTACCCACCCACCCACCCACCCTACCCACCTACCCATCCACCTACCCAACTACCCACCCACCTACCTACCCACCCACCTACCTACCCACCCACCTACCCATCCATCTACCCACTCACCTACCTACCCATTCACGCACCTACAAATATTTTTTCTAAGCCCACCCCCACCACACAGCTCCTCACTACACACGCAAAAAAAACAGATGCCCCATATAGCCACTAACAGGCTGTTAGGGCAAGTGCTGTTAACGAAGTGAGCAGCAGCAGCAACTATCTACGAAAGCCGACACGGGCACACGAGGGGGGGGTGGGTGGCCAACACCACGCCGGCCGCCTTTGTCTCTCCAGTGCGCCTGTTTAGCAGCGCAGTGCGCCTCACCACTACCCACACACAACCACCAAACACCCACCACACAAAACCACCACACACAACCACCACACACAACCACCACACAAACCACCACACACAACCACCACACACAACCACCACACACAACCACCACACAACCACCAACACACAACCACCACACAGCCCACCACACACAACCACCCACACACAACACCACACACAACCACCACACACAACCACCACACACAGCCACCACCAACAACCACCACACAAACACCACACACAACCACCACACACAACCACCACCACACACAACCACCACCACAAACAACCACCACACAACCACCACACACAACCACCCACACACACCCACCACACACAACCACCACACAACCACCACCACACAACCACCACACACCAACCACCACACACACCACCACACACACCCACCACACACAACCACCCACACACAACCACCACACACAACCACCACACACAACCACCACCCCACACATACCCACCACACACAACCACCACACACAACCACACACACAACCACACACACAACCACCACACACACCCACCACACCAACCACCACACACAACCACCACACACAACCACCACCACACAACCACCACACACAACCACCACACAACCACCACACAACCACCACACACAACCACCACACACAACCACCACACACAACCACCACACACAACCACCACCAACCAACACACACAACCACCACACACAACCACCACACACAACCCCACACACAACCACCACACCCCCACCACCACAACACCACACAACCACCACACACAACCACCACACACAACCACCACACACACCACACCCACACACACAACCACCACACACAAACCACACACACCACCACACACAACCACCACACACAACCACCACACAACCCCACACACAACCACCACCAACCACCACCCACAACCACCACACAACCACCACACACACACCACAACACCACACACAACAACCACCACAACACCACACACAACCACCACACACAACCACCACACACAACCACACACACAACCACCACACACAACCACCACACACAACCACCACACACACCCACCACAACACCACCACACACAACCCCCACACACACACCACACACACACCACACAAACCACACCCACCACACACCCACACACACACCACCCACACACACCACCACACACACACCACACACACACACCACACACACCACACACAACCACCACACACAACCACCACACAACCACCACACACACCACACACAACCACCACACAACCACCACCACACACAACCACCACACACAACCACCACACACAACCACCACACACACACACCACACACAACCACACACACAACCACCACACAACCACCCCACACAACACCACACACACCACCACACACAACCACCACACACCCACCACACACACCCACCACACACAACCACCACACACCCACCACACACAACCACCACACCACCCACCACACCACCACACACAACCACCACACAACCACCACACACACCCACCACACACACCCACCACACACACACCCACACACACCCACCACACAGCCACCACACACAACCACCACAACACCCCACCACACACAAACCACCACACACAACCACACACACACCCACCACACACAACCACCACACACACCCACCACACACAACCACCACACACAGCCACCACACACAACCACCACACATACCCACCACACACAACCACACACAAACCACCACACACAACCACCACAACAACCACCACACATACCCACCACACACAACACCCACACAACCACCACACACAACCACCACACACAACCACCACACACAGCCACCACACACAACCACCACACACAACCACCACACACAACCACCACACAGCCACCACACACAACCACCACACAAACCACCACACATACCCACCACACACAACCACCACACACAACCACCACACACAACCACCACACATACCCACCACACACAGCCACCACACACAAACACCACACACAGCCACCACACACAACCACCACACAAACACCACACACAGCCACCACACAAACACCACACACAACCACCACACAAACACCACACACAGCCACCACACACAACCACCACACACAAACCACCACACACAACCACCACACACAACCACCACACAAACACCACACACAACCACCACACAAACACCACACACAGCCACACACACAACCACCACACACAACCACCACACAAACACCACACACAGCCACCACACAAACACCACACACAACCACCACACAAACACCACACACAGCCACCACACAAACACCACACACAACCACCACACAAACCACCACACACAACCACCACACAAACACCACACACAGCCACCACACAAACACCACACACAGCCACCACACAAACACCACACACAACCACCACACAAAAACCACCACACAAACACCACACACAGCCACCACACAAACACCACACACAGCCACCACACAAACACCACACACAACCACCACACACAAACACCACACACAACCACCACACAAACACCACACACAGCCACCACACAACCACCACACACAACCACCACACACAACACCACACAAACACCACACACAGCCACCAACACACCACCCACACAACCACCACCACAAACACCACACACAAACACCACACACAGCACACACACAACCACCACACACCAACCACACACAAACACCACACACAGCCATCCACACACAACCACCACACAAACACCACAACAACCACCCCACACAACACCACACACAACCCACCCACACAAACACCACACACAACACCACACACAACCACCCCACACACAAACACCACAAACAACCACCACACAACACCACCCCACAACACACACACACAACCACCACACAAACCACACACACAACCACCACACACAACAACCACACACAACCACCACACACACCACACACAACCACCACACAACCAACCACACACACCACACACCAACCACCACACACACAAGCGCCCTTTGTCCGCGGGCTCACGAAGCCCTAATAGGTGGGTGGGGGGGGGATGGACTGGGGTTCTTATCGCGACCAAACACGCAGTGGCCTCCGCCACGAACAACCCCCCCCACTCCCCTCCACCGTCTTCCACCCCTCCCCACCCCTCCCCACCCCTCCCCACCCCTCCCCCCACCAAACACGGCGTGGACGTGGATGTAGGTGCGTGGTGCTGGCCACCCCCCCCCCCCTAACTGTGTGCCCGTGCCGGCCTTCATAGATAGGTGACTCGCTACTTGCTAACAGCACTTGCCGCAAAACGGTCTGCTAAGGGCTATACGGGGGATCTTTGTCTTGTGTATGTTCGGGTGTACGTGTTTGTGTAAATAGGTTGTGGGGGTGTAGATTCCGGTCTCTGTGTGTGTCTGTGTTTGTGTGTAAATGTGTGTGTTTGTATTTATGTGGGGAGCGGTGGTGTAGTAGTTAGCGCGCTGCGCTACTAACCCGGCGACCCGAGTTCGATTCCCGCTCACGGCGGACACCAGTGACGATTATCTGAACCGGTCCTGGGCCTCCCCTAGGTCTACTCAGCCTCAAACGAGTACCTGGTGCGGTGTGTAAACATCGCCACTGGGGAGACAAAGGCGGTCGGGCGTGGTGTTGACCACCCACCCCCTTGTGTGCCGTGCCGGCCTTCATAGGTGTTCGCTAACAGCACTTGCCCCAACAGTCTGTTTATGTGAAAATGTCTTTGTCTCTCTCGCCCTGTAAAAAAAAAATGTGTGTGGGGAGCGGTGGCGCAGTGGTTAGCGTACTAGGCTTGCCACGAACCAGGTTGACCCCCCCCCCCCCCCCCCAGCAGCCTATGGCATAGAAGAAACCCAACCGTATTCTCAGATTGACATGATTGTCATTGTGAATGTATACGACTACATTAACCAATAATTAATCAATAATGATTACGACTACATGAACCAATAATTAATCAATAATGTATACGACTACATCATTTACCAATAATTATAAATAATGTATACGACTACATGAACCAATAATTAATCAATAATGATTACGACTACATGAACCAATAATTAATCACTAATGTATACGACTACATCATTAACCAATAATGAATTAATAATGTATACGACTACATCATTAACCAATAATTAATCAATAATATATACGACTACATGAACCAATAATTAATCAATAATGATTACGACTACATGAACCAATAAGTAATCAATAATGTATACGACTACATTAATTAACCGATAATTAATCAATAATGTATACGACTATATTAACCGATAATATCTTCTTGGTTCTTTCGGTAAAGTCACTTAGAATGGAAATAAAAAAAACGTAATACAATTATTTTATTATTTCCATTCTACGTGACTTTACTGAAAGAACCAAGAAGATGAATCCCTGCAGTCACGAAAGCTTTAAATCGAAAATTTTACCGATAATAGTTAGTGCGTATTCTCGAATTGGCATGATGTCGTTGTGAATGGACACGACCGCACGTGGTCGGCTTACAGTGGCGACATCGACTTCACTCGATAGGGTCAGAGCGAAACCCGAGGACTTGCTCACAATTCTGGCTTCATCGGCACGACGAAGCTGGCCGCTGTTGTCATCGCCAGCGAAACGCAGAGTTACGCGAAGTGTCTTCTCGACAGACCTGTTCTCCACCTGAGGACGGCTGCTTGCGGTTGTGGCCGAAACGTCGTGAGAATTATTTCATTATGTTTTATTTTTATTATTTTATTATTTCCATTCTACGTGACTTTACCGAAAGAACCAAGAAGACGAAATGTCAATGTTTGCGGGGTTTTCACTCCAACACACCGAGGTATGTTGGAGTGTTAACCGATTGGCACGTTTCGTTCACTTGGCGACGACAAAAAAAAACGTTGACTAATTAGCTGTGGCGGGTGGTGGCGAGTTCAAAGACGCATTTATATACAGATATTTCAAAAAACAACAACTTCTTTATTATGGAGCTTAAAGCACCTGGCACGCACGGCGATCGGACG
Source organism: Lethenteron reissneri (assembly GCF_015708825.2). Lineage (NCBI taxonomy): Eukaryota > Metazoa > Chordata > Hyperoartia > Petromyzontiformes > Petromyzontidae > Lethenteron > Lethenteron reissneri. Next base: position 23,662 of record NW_026891523.1, read on the forward strand.
AGATCGGACGGACTCTGTAAGATTTTTGTCATCGTAGGCCCGACATGACTTAGCGCTTTACAACAACAGCAGCAGCAGCGGCAGCAGCAGTAGCAGCAGGAACTATTGTGGGATGGCTCAGAGTTTCTAGGGACAGGCTCCAGCTAAAGAAGCCTGGGTTCGAATCCAGGTTTCGCCCGCCGCAGATCCACCCCGTGCGGTCCTCAAGCAGTAAGCAAAGCAAGCCGATGGACTCAGCCCCCCCACCAACCCCCCCCCCCCCCTCCCATAGCATACATATGAATGTTGTTTCCAGCTTTGCGAATATATATACACAGACACACATTTTTCTATATATCGGTGTGTTGTTGCCTGTCATGCGACGAATAGGTTCTGGCTGAAAACAATTAGCGGCTGGGGTTGGTGGTGTGATGGGAGGTGGAGGAGTGTGGTGGTGGTGGGGGCGGGGGGGGGGGGATTGGGGGAATGGGGGGGGTAGGGGGCCAGCCCCGCCCGATCTCAATAGTCGTGCCCACTCAGCCATCACCACTATCATCACCACCATCACCACCATCACCACCACCATCATCACCACCACCACCATCATCACCACCACCACCACCACCATCATCACCACCACCACCATCATCACCACCACCACCATCACCACCATCATCACCACCACCATCACCACCACCACCATCATCACCACCACCATCATCACCACACCATCACCACCACCACCACCATCACCACCACCATCATCACCATCATCCACCACCACCATCACCACCACCATCACCACCACCACCACCACCACCACCATCACCCACCATCACCATCACCACCACCACCATCACCACCATCACCACCATCCATCACCACCACCACCACCATCACCACCACCACCACCACCATCATCACCACCACCACCACCATCACCACCATCACCACCACCATCACCACCACCACCACCACCATCATCACCACCACCACCACCATCACCACCACCACCACCATCATCACCACCACCATCACCACCATCACCACCACCATCACCACCATCACCACCACCACCACCATCATCATCATCACGCCACGCCACCCCCCTCGTGGCACCGCGGCTGGCATTGAAAGCGGCAAAAATCCGCAAGCATCTTTGTTCGCACCCCTCTTCTGCCGCTGCCGAGCGCGCAATTCACTCCGAATCCGGCGGAGTCGCGGCTGCCGCTGCCCTAAAGGTCACGTTCGGAGGAGGGGGGTGGTAATCCCTTGTCAAAGCGAACGCTCGCTGCTTGTATTCGGGTTTACCGTCGCGTGTGAGAGTGGGGGGGAGTTAAAGGGGGTGGGTGGGGGAGGGTGCGCAGAGGAGAGGGGATGGGTGGTGGGTGGGGGGGCGCTGTGGCGCGCGCATGAAAGTGCCGAGTTATTATTCACACCCATTGTCTCAGACCCCCTTCCTGATAATTAGCTCTGTGACCAGAAATTAATTAATGAGACCAAAGCATGACAGCGGAGACGCACACGCGAGGGAGGAGGGAGATAGTGGGGGGGGGGAGGGGGGTGCAAGAGAGGAGAGAGGAGAGAGGAGTGAGGGAGGGAGAGAAAGAGAGAAAGAGAGCGCGCGTGGCTGTCTGTGGGTCTCTGTGTGTGAGACAGAGGAGCGGTGGCGCAGCGGTTAGCGCGCTGCGCTACGAACCCAGCGACCCGAGTTCGATCCCCGTTCACGGCCAACAACACCAGCGGCGATTATCTGAACCGGTCATGGGCCTCCCCTAGGTCGACGTAGTCTCAAATGAGTACTGTACCTGGAGCGGTGTGTAGAAAACATCGCCACATGGGAGACAAAGGCGGTCGGGCGTGGTGCTGGCCACCCACCCCCTCGTGTACCGTGCCGGCCTTCGTAGGTGCTCGCTAACAGCACTTGCCCCAACAGCCTGTTCAGGCTACACGGGGAGTGGAACATTTGTTTTTGTGTGTGAGAGAGTGACGGAGCGGCGACGGGAGTGAGTGAGTGTGTGAGTGAGTGAGTGTGTGAGTGAGTGTATGAGTGTGTGAGTGAGTGTATGAGTGTGTGAGTGAGTGTGAGTGAGTGTGTGAGTGTGTGAGGGTGTATGAATGTGTGAGTGTGAGAGAGTGTGAGAGTGTGTGAGTGTGTGTGAGTATGTGTGAGTGTGTGAGTGTGTGAGTGAGGTGTGTGTGAGTGAGTGTGTGAGTGAGTGTGTGAATGAGTGAGTGTGTGAGTGAGTGAGTGTGTGTAAGTGAGTGTGTGTGTGAGTGAATGAATGAGTGTGTGTGAGTGAGTGTGTGTGTGAGTAGTGTGAGTGTGTGTGAGTGAGTGTGTGTGTGAGTGTGTGAGTGAGTGTGTGAGTGTGTGTGAGGTGTGTGAGTGTGTGAGTGTGTGAGTGTGTGTGAGTGAGTGTGCGAGTGTGTGAGAGAGAGTGTGAGTGAGTGTGTGAGTGTGTGAGTGAGTGTGTGTGTGAGTGTGTGAGAGAGTGTGTGAGTGAGTGAGTGTGTGAGTGTGTCTGTGAGTGTGTGTGTGTGAGTGAGTGTGTGTGTGAGTGTATGAGTGAGTGAGTGTGAGTGTGTGAGTGAGTGAGTGTGAGTGAGTGAGTGTGTGAGTGTGTGTGAGTGAGTGTGTGTGTGAGTGTGTGAGTGAGTGTGTGAGTGTGTGTGAGTGTGTGAGTGAGTGTGTGAGTGAGTGTGTGAGTGTGTGAGTGTGTGTGTGTGAGTGAGTGTGCGAGTGTGTGAGAGAGTGTGTGTGTGTCGCTGCGTGGGTCACCCTCGGCCATCACGGCCCACGCTTAGTCGCTCCCAGCTCGTGGTCTCTACGAACGCGCGATCGATAATCCGCCCCCCCCCCTATTGCGCTACTGCCTTCCAGATCGACGTTGGTGGATTGGTGGAGAATCGTCATCGTCTTGATTTGAAGCTTTCGTGACTGCAGGAATCCATACTCTTTGGTTCTTTCGGTAAAGTCCCGAAAGAACCAACGAGTATTTCCTGCTTTCACGAAAGCTTCGTATTTAGTAAGCAAAATAAAATAAAATTAAAAACAATAAATCACGACGTTTCGATCGCAACACACGAGCGGTCATCCTTAGGCGGAAAAAAGTAATCCAGCAGTGGAACTGCTGAGCCAGGAAGAACACAGCGAGAGAGAAAGAGAGCTATTACAACAAGAGCTGTTACATATATAACGTCTTCTTCCCAGTACACGCGCGAACGTTGCCACGTGGCTTCGGCCAACGTCGGGCTAACGTTGTTGTTGTTTGACTTGCATCCCACTGGGATTTTTGCACACAGCGTTGGTGAACACGGTGTTTTTCCTGCAATATTTTGCTGTCTTTTCTTGGATTTTCTGTTTGCACTTAGTCACATATTCACTTTAAGATGTTTTTTTTTCATGTTTTTGTTTTTTTGTTTGTTGCGGTTGCACCCGATTCAAGAGCCGAATGGCTCACAGGGCTATACCTATAAATGAACTTGAACTTGAACGTCAACCCGACGTCGGCTCAACGTTCACGCGTTTCGCGGATGTGCGAACAGCCGCGCGCGCTGTCGATCCGCCGTCGCACCAGAGCGGGCCATTGGGCGGGGTTCTGTTCACAGCCACGAGTCGCCGGTGGAGATTCCACGTTCCTATGGCGGGTGGGGGGACGATTGTCCCGCGCGCAGGAACAATCGTCGTTGTGTGTGATGATGGAAGGATCAATTTACTCCCCCCCCCTCCTCCCTCCTCCTCCCCCTCCCTCCTTATGATTGTGGTTCGACTAAACGCGTGCACGCACGCACGCATATAATCCATTCATACCCATACTTGAGTGCACACATATACATGCTTATCGACAAAGATCCCCCGTGTAGCTATAACAGACTGTTGGGGCAAGTGCTGTTAGCGAGCACCTATGAAGGCCGGCATGGCACACGAGGGGGTGGGTGGCCAGCAGCACCACGCCCAGCCGTTTTTGTCTCCCCAGGTACTCATTTGAGACTGAGTCGACCTAGGGGAGGCCCAGGACCGGTTCAGATAATCGTCACTGGGTGTTGGCCTGAGCGGGAATCGAATTCGGGTCGCCAGGTTCGTAGCGCAGCGCGCTAACCGCTACACTACCGCTCCCCACAAACATGTGAATACATCTTCCTGGTTCTTTCGGTAAAGTCACGTAGAATGGAAATAATAAAATCATAAAAATAAAACATAATTTATTATTTCCATTCTACGTGACTTTACCGAAAGAACCAAGAAGATGAATCCCTGCAGTCACGAAAGCTATAAATCGAACTGTGAATACATCCCATCCACATGCACGCATTTATGTATACAATGTAACAAAGACGAAGATCCCCCGTGTAGCCTTTACGGACTGTTGGGGCAAGTGCTGTTTGCGAGCAACATAGCAAGAGGGATTACGAGGAGGTGGGTGACCAACAACACCGCGTCCGGCCCGCCTTTGTCTCCCCGGTGCTTGTTGTTTACACACCGCGCAAAGGTACTCGTTTAAGACACACACGCAGACACGGGGGTTATTTATAGCCAGGAGAGACTTCACACACGCACTACACACACACACTCCACACACACACACGCCACTCCACACACACTCCAACACACACACTCTACACACACGCACTACACACACACACACACACTCCACACACACACACTCCACACACACACACACACACTCCACACACACGACGGATAAACAACATCAACGCAGACAATAACAACAATTATAACGTCCAACCCACACAGCAGCAAATAAATAAATATTTTCAATTCATAGGCTGCATTCACGCTGACTCTCAACAACCTCGCTGCCACAAATGTCGCGCAAACAAATTGTTAAATGGAACCCCGGGCAACCTCGCGATTGTGTAAGCGGCATATGTTCGGAATTTATAATTGCGTACATTTTCAGCCATTGTTTCGTTCGTACGTTCCGCCAGCATTGCAGCGGAGCGAGCAATTGCGGGGCTGCTCCTACATATATAAAAAAACAGGTTTGTATAATCTGCTTGGTTCTTTTGGTAAAGTCACGTAGAAATAAAACATAATAAAATAATTTAATAAATATTATTTTATTATTTCCCTTCAACGTGACTTTACCGAAAGAACCAAGAAGATGAATCCCTGCAGTCACGAAAGCTTTAAATGGAAATGTTTGTATAATGTAGATCAGATTTTTTTAAAAATTTGGACTGGAGGAGGAATCCGATGAGCTATGAAGCTATTTTTTCCACCGATGCCCTGTCGGGGCACGGGCTCAACAAGTTACATCAACAAATCGAAAAAAAGTTGGCTACGTACGGTACGAAAGAAGTCCAACATACAGGGCATTGAGGTCACTGAAAATAAATGAGTATAAAACAAGTATATAGTGTACATATATCGGACCAATGATGGAACATCTCTGTAATTGCGCTGTTGTGCCTTTCTCATCATCACGAGCGCGCAAAGAAGCATGGTGGGATGCAGGCCGATGATCTTCCACTTTGGATTGGCCCGCTGATGTTGATTTAGAGCCCTTAACAGAGTGTTGGGCAAGTGCTGTTAGCGAGTAAACTCAAAACTATCAAGAAGTATGTATGTTAGCAAGTAAGGCCCACTGAGCTGTTCAGCTCTTTTTCAGAAGCGACCTGGCCGTCATCAATGGACAGCTCAACGAAACGGCTTACCGCGTGGAAATGTACAGCAGCCAAGTACTCTAAATGGTGGTGTTCTTTCTAAATGTGGCCGGTAAACTCAGAGGACCTGGAGAAAAATCCACGCGACCACGGGGGTAGAGGGGCACGCAAACTCCACATATACAGCAGGAGTCAGGATCGGGATGGAACCTACTGACCTCCTGTATACCAGGCGAGGTAGTTAACATCTCCTAGCCACCGTGATGATGAGATAAAGACACAGAAAACCTCCAAATATACAGCAGGCGTCAGTGTCAGGATTGAACCCACGACCTCCTGTATACCAGGCGAGGTCGTTAACATCTCCTAGCCACCGTGATAATGATGAAGAGAGAGACACGCAAACTCCAAATACACAGCAGGCGTCAGTGTCGGGATTGAAACCCACGACCTCCTGCATACCAGGCGAGGTAGTTAACTCTCCTAGCCACCGCCTTGGCCCTGCAGCACCGAGGCAGGCACACGAGGGTGTGGACGCGCCATCACCCCGCGCCTTCGTCTCTCCTGTGGCGATGTTTACACACCCAGCGCGTCACGGTGTTCATGTTAAGGTTGAGTCTATCAAGGGGAAGCTCAGGGCGGTTTCAAACCTTCCTAACTGTTACTGGTCGTGAGCGGGTGGCTGGTTTCGTTAGCGCATTAGGGCGCTAATCGTTTTATTCCACCGCCCGCCCCGGCCCCCCTTTGTTCCCCTACGCTGTGATTTACATCGCACCAGGTACTCTATGCATTTGAGGCTGAGCCGACTAGGGGAGGCCCAGAACCGGTTCAGATAATCTTCACTGGTGAGGTCGTGAACCGCACACCACCACCACCGCAACAATAACAACAAAACAGAAACCATAAATTACGCTGCGATCATTCAGTTCAACCGGTTGTGCGCCCCGGTCAATTAATGCACGCACGTGCTAATTAATTCACTCACGTGTCGAGCCAATTAGTGATGTGCATGGGGAGGAAAGATGCGGGGAGCTAGAGGTGGGGGGAGCAGGGGGGGGGGGGGAAGCGGGGGGGGGACGCAAGAGAACAACACTTGGAGAAGAGGAATTCCGAACAAACCGAGACCACGACCCCAAACAAAGACAAAGCTCCCCCGTATAGCCTGTGACAGACCGTAGGGGCAAGTGCTGTTAGCGAGCACCTATTAAGGCCGGAACGGTACACGAGGGGGGTGAGTGGCCAGCACCACGCCCGACCGCCTTTGTCTCTCCAGTGGCGATGTTTACTACACACCACACCAGATACTCATGTTGAGGCTGAGTCGACCTAGGGGAGGCCCAGGACCGGTTCAGATAGTCGTCACCGGTGTTGGCCGTGAGCTGGAATCGAACCCGGGTGGCCGGGCTCGTAGCGGTGCGCGCTAACCGCTCCGCTTACCACCGCCGAACCAACCGAGACCACCACGACCCCAACCACCTTCACACCAACGCCGCACTTCGACGTTCCCGTGCCGGGAACCACTTCCATCGCGGAATCTCGGGCCTCGCGAGCCGATGCCTGGCGGACCTTGAAGGGGTAATTAGGGGGGTCATTTGGAGGAGGTGTTTTGCTCCTCGCCACATTACAGGAACGCGCGGCGCCAACAACAAACACATACCGCCTCCTCGCGCGGCGGCGACTCGCGCGAGCCGCGCACGGTGAAGTGAACCAGCTGCGAGGAATCACCCCCACCCTCCGTCTCTCTCTCTTCTCTCTCCCCCACTGCGTTCACCGTGCGAGGGGGCCGAGAGGGAGGGGGGCGAGAGAGGGGGGCGAGAGAGGGGGCGAGAGAGGGGGGCGAGAGAGGGGGGGCGAGAGAGGGGGGGCGAGAGGGCGAGGAGGGGGGCGAGAGAGGGGGGAGAGGGAGAGGGGGGCGAGAGAGGGGAGGGGGCGAGAGGGGGGGGGGGCGAGAGAGGGGGGGGGCGAGAGAGGGGGGGGCGAGAGAGGGGGGGCGAGAGGGGGGGGGGCGAGAGAGGGGGGGCGAGAGGGGGGGGGGCGAGAGGGGGGGGGCGAGAGGGGGGGGCGAGAGAGGGGGGGGCGAGAGAGGGGGGGGGCGAGAGAGAGGGGGGGGGCGAGAGAGGGGGGGCGAGAGAGGGGGGGGGGCGAGAGAGGGGGGGGGGGCGAGAGAGGGGGGGGGCGAGAGAGGGGGGGGGCGAGAGGGGGCGAGAGGGGGGGGGCGAGAGAGGGGGGGGCGAGGAGAGGGGGGGCGAGAGGGGGGGGGGGCGAGAGGGGGGGGGGGCGAGAGGGGGGGGGGGGGGGCGAGAGGGGGGGGGGGGGGAGGGGGGGGGGGGGGGGCGAGAGAGGGGGGGGGGAAGGGGCGAGAGAGGGGGGCGAGGGGGAGAGGGGGGCGAGAGAGAGGGGGGGCGAGAGGGGGGCGAGAGAGGGGGGCGAGAGAGGAGCGAGGGAGGGGGCGAGCGAGAGAAGAGGCGAGAGAGGGGGGCGAGGGGATCGTCTAGGGCGGTCGACCACCACCAGCTCGGGCGAGACTGTTGGGGTGTACAGCTAGCTCCACCATGATGTCTGACGTTCCATGGGAGCCTTCGGCAGGGGGTGCTCGAGAGGGGGTACGGGGCTGCGTTTCATCCTCACCACCCTCACCACCCTCACCACCCTCACCATCCTCGCCACCCTCACCACCTCACCACCTTGCCACCCTCACCACCTCTGCCCAGAGAATATTATTATGAGTGCTGCCACGTGTCCACAGACGACCGTGTATGAGGACAGGCCAACGCGCTAATACATCACAGCTGTGTGGAGTAATTAATGTAGGAGACTAATTACACTTAAATATATTTCTGAGTGTTTTGAGAAATTATGAGCGTTTATTATTACACTTTGTGTAAATAATAATAAGAGTTTTTTTAAATATTTATAAAACATACAATCTTGGGATTTGTGGATGCGGTTTGATAGCTGCTCAGCCGTAGGGGGCTGTGGGGGCGTGGCGCGGGGGGGGGGGGGGATTTGACTCAACCATCATCCCCTCCCTCGTGGGGGTCTATAAAACGAATACCACTTGGATAGGGGACAGGCGTCCCATGGTTGTACCATAGACAGACTCTGCCCCCACGCCGCAGGAACGTGTAATGCCACGTGCAATGTCACGTGTCATGTCAATGTCACGTGCAAAGTCACGTGTCATGTCAATGTCACGTGTCATGTGCAATGTCACGTGTCATGTGAAAGTCACGTGTCACGTCAATGTCACGTGACATGTCAATGTCACGTGTCATGTCAATGCCACGTGCAAAGTCACGTGTCATGGCAATGTCAGTGCAATGTCACGTGTCATGTCAATGTCACGTGCAATGCCACGTGTAATGTCACTGTTACTTGTCATTTCACGTGTCATGTCACTGTCACGTGTCATGTTACGTGTTATGTCACGTGTGACGAGCGTGACTCGTCAATGCTCACCCAATGCGTGCAGCAGGAGTAGTCTGGCTGCTGCTGAGACATCTCCACGTGACGCACGAGCCACTTCGTGTTGGGCCACCCTCTGTGATAGTCCAGTCGCTTCTTGAAGAAGAGCTCTGTAGCTAAGTGCGCCTTACCTGGTGAAAAAAAAAGTTTCAATAGTTACGAAAGATATATTGAAGAGAGGGGGGGGGGGGGTGCGAAGTGAAATCACCACTAGAGCTACTTGGGCGTCCTGAGCTTTTATTTTTGATTACTTTGCGAACGCTTAGCGCGCCACCACTGATCCACACCTCCCCCCCTTAGCCCAACCCCCCCATCCCCCTCCTCCCCCCTTAGCCCCCCCCCCATCTCCCTCCTCCCCCTTAGCCCCCCCATCCCCCTCCCCGCCACCGCCACCCCCCCGAATCCCCAGGACGCACTAAACCGGTTTTATAATTAGCACCGAACCCATCTCGGGCAAGAGTCCCAGGGTGGGAGTCAGGAGACGTCACGCAGCGACGAGAGCCTTGCACCACGAGAAGGAAGCGAGAGACGGGACATCAACATCATCATCGTCGCCATCACCATCATCGCGATCATAGTTTTCCATCATCATCGCCATTATCATCATCATCATCGCCATCACCATCGCCAAAACATCGCCATCATCATGGTCATCACCATCATCATTTGCCATCGTTATTGCCATCATCGCCATCATCATCATCATCTCCACCATCATCATTATCGCCACCATCATGATCATCGCCACCATCATCATCATCATCGCCACCACCATCATCATCACCATCGCCACCATCATCATCACCACCATCATCATCGCCACTACCATCATCATATCACCACCATCATCATCATCGCCACCATCATCATCGCAATCATCATCACCATCTTCATCGCCACCATCATCATCATCGCCACTACCATCATCGCCACTACCATCATCATCATCGCCACCATCATCATCATCGCCACCACCATCATCATCACCATCGCCACCATCATCATCACCACCATCATCATCGCCACTACCATATCATCATCACCACCATCATCATCATCGCCACCATCATCATCGCAATCATCATCAATCATCGCCACCATCATCATCATCGCCACTACCATCATCGCCACTACCATCATCATCATCGCCACCATCACCACCATCATCATCACTGAGGCGTCTTCCCATGGAAGCGCACCGAGGACTGCACTCAACGCGGCCGCGGCGGTGAACGCACCACCGGGGAGACGGAGCGGCAAAATGGTCCCGCGTGCACACGCTGCTGCGTTGGTGATGCCGCAGCGGTTTGGCGAGGCCTTCATCGAGCAGTGGATAGACCATGGCTTTTAATAGACGACGACGACGATGATGATGCTGCTGCTGGTGACGATGATTGTCAATTCGTTCTAGATTTGAAGCTTTCGTGACTGCAAGGATTCATATTCTTAGGTTTTTTTCGGTAAAGTCACGTAGGTAAAAATGTAAATTAATGAAAGTAAAAAAAAATAAAATAAAAATCACGACGTTTCGGAGGCAACACAAGCTTCCGTCTTCAGGTGGAACCGTCACAGCACGATAGCTGTATCAAGTGATACAGCTATCACAACACTTGATACAGCTATCGTGCTGTGACAGTTCTCGGGACCTCCCTTTTATGCTCCTGAGAGGCGTGGCCTCGCTCCGCCTTCGGTCACGCCCCCTTCTGGATCTCACCAGAAGGTTCTCCACCGAGCACCACGTGTCCCTCAAGCCACCCTATTGGCCCCCTCGCTACCCTGTCACGGTCACGTGCCCTCTCGGGTTTACCCAGACTACTCTTTTGTTCTTTCGGTAAAGTCACGTATAAAGAGAAAATAATAATAAATTAAATACTAGCATACGACGTTTCGATTGCAGCACAAGCAATCATCATCAGGTATAAATGAAATAGAAACACAAATATAGTATACTTAGAAATGTAATGTAATACAACGTAATTAACCAGGTACGGTGTTGACTGTTATGTTATCCTACTCTCTGTTGTATTACATTACATTTCTAAGTATACTAGATTTGTGTTTCTATTTCATTTATATCTGATGATGATTGCTTGTGTTGCAATCGAAACGTCGTATGCTAGTATTTAATTTATTATTTTATCTTTATACGTGACTTTACCGAAAGAACCAAAGAGTAATTCCTGCAGTCACGAAAGCTCCAAATTAAGTATTCACCTAGACCAGCGGTCGGGAACCTATGGCTCGCGAGCCATATATGGCTCTTTCGGTGACGGCATATGGCTCCCAGACAATTTTGAGCTGAAAAAAATAATTTAAAATACTTGTGATATTGCTTAATAATACTGTGTCATTTTTAAGTAAACAGAAATTAGTTATGAAGATAAATTTCACGGGTCACGGGGCCTCAACGCCTGCATGAAGCTCAACCTCACCACGTATGAACCAGACTACAAGGCCATCAGCAAAACCACGCGGCACCAGAAGTCGCATTAAAAGTAAGACATTTAATTTATTATACGTTAAAAATACTATATGGCTCTCAATGCAATATATTTAGAAATATTTGGCTTTTATGGCTCTCCCAGTCAAAAAGGTTCCCGACCCCTGGGTTAGACTGTCACGTCCTCGCTTGCCCTCTCTCTCTCTCTGACCGTCACCAGAACCATGCCCCCTCTAGGGCAGCTTCCATGCCACGTCTACTCTGGTGCCAGAGAGAGACTCAGGACGCACAGTCACACACACAGCCGGCGCTAAACGCCATACTGACTCCATTTAAGTCACTACACTTTGTGCACTTGTGACACCGCCGACCCCCCTAACCCCCCCTAACCCCCCTCACTGCTTCACCCCCCCTCTCCCCACCCCCGGCCCTGCCCTGAGGGTGGCTGGGCTGACGGGATGAGTGAAGGCCACTGCCAGGCGGAGTCGTTTGCTCCGCTCAACAAATCGATTCGGCTCACACCATTTGGAAACGCGCCTCTTCAAGTTCGTAATTTACCCGGTTCTTTGTCAGTTTCATTGATTACGCAGTTATCCGCGTATTGTTTATATATCGGATTGCTTATTTGTCTGTCCATGATAGAGGTGTTTTTTATTAGTGTGCGTTAGATCGCGTAAATATAAATGTGTCGTTAAACCCGCCACCACCCGACAATTAGTGAAGGTTTGTCACGTAAGCAAAACGTGCCAATTCGTTACTAGTTCAGCGCACGTGTGTGTGTTGCAGAGTAAACCCACGACGTTACAATTCGAGTTACGACGTTGCGCCGGTAATTAGAGCCAGCATCGTCAGACGACTGCCAGAAGAAGAGAAGAAACAACCCTCTATTATGGGTTAACATCGGGCGCGAAAGCCTACGTTGTTGATTTGTCCGTGCATGATGTCGTGCGTTCGTTTACGCCTTTTGTTTTCCACGCGGAAATAGTCTAAGAGCTCCACTCCAGGATGGAGTGGAGCGAGATTGGCGGGGGGGGGGGGGGGCTAAGACAGAGGGGGGTAAAGGTAGGGGGGTTGAGGAGGGTTGAGGAGGCGATGGGGGTGAGGGTTGGTGGGTGGAGGTGACGGGAGCGAGGCTCACAACAACGAATGTAACGCAGAGAGTTGGCAACAGTAGTGAGCACAGCCGGTGTATCTGCCAGTCATCTCAGTCAGTCAACCCGCGGCTCCTGGGTCTGTCCCGTGACCTCCTGCCAGCGGGCCTTTGACACTTCACGTGGTCTCAAGGTGCACCGCGCCTGGCACAGGCGTCGTGGTGACGCCAACGCCTGTGCGTTGGCGTCACCACGACGGTTGCTGCTTGTGAGTGTGATATTTTCCGGAACGCAGCTCGATTTGGCATAAAGAACTACCGATCGACTATGGTGCAAGATACGCCCATGCATAAAAACCCCTAAAATATTGTACCACAATGTTGATGGAAACGTTTATAACGAAAATTGCAAGTTTAAAATAAAAACAGTCAAAATAATATATTCTTTGTTCTTTCGGTAAAGTCACGTAGAAGGGAAATAATAAAATAATATAAATATAAAACAATACAAAATTCATAATAATGTTTTTTTTAATTCCCAGCACGTTAATGAAATCTGCAAGAAGTCGAACCCACCGCGCTGGGTCGAGATGACTTCGGCTTTTGGAAATATTCAAATCTTACTGCGAAACGCCACCACCCTATCTGCGACCCTGGGGTGTGGGTGGGAAGGAGGGGGGGGGCGTGGAGGTGGGGGGTGTTGCTGGGGGGGGGGGGGCGTGAAGGGGGGTAGGTGTGGGGGTATGGCATCACGCTGTGTCGCTGGGGTTAGGAGGCAGCATTAGGATGAGAGGTGAAGGGAGCAGGCGTGGATTGTCAGCGGAGAGCGCCAGCCATACTCACGGTGCGTGCCTGTGTGTGTGTGCGAGGCTATACGGGGGATCTTTACCTTTGTGCGTGTGCCTCTCTCTCTCTCAGGCGTCTCTGCGCTAGTGTCTCTTGAGTGACTGTGTCTATGCGCAGCGTAGAGGTTGACGCGCTTTGCGCTAAGAACCCGGCGACACGGCTTCGATTCCCGCTCACGGCCAACGTCAGTGGCGATAATCTGAACCGGTACTGGGCCTCCCCTAGGTCGACTCGGCCTCAACATGAGTACCTGGTGCGGTGTGTAAACATCGCCACTCGGGAGACAAAGTCGGCCGGGCGTGGTACTGGCCACCCACTCCCGCGTGTGCCGTGTCGGCCTTCATAGGGGTTCGCTAACAGCACTTGCCCCAAAAGTACGTCAAAGGCTATACGGGGGATCTTTGTCTTTGTCTCGGTATGTTCTGCATGGGTTCTTTCCTCCCAAAGCTAAACACTCACATCCCGGAACAATGTAACTGAAAATGGCCAAAGCATCCCCAGTGCTGCAAAAAAAAGAAATCACATGCAAATCGCCGTGTAAAGAACTATGAACTTTTTTACCAGGTTAGGCCCCATTGAGCTATGTAGCTCTTTTTCAGAAGCGACCTGGCCACAAATAATCTCTCGACGAAGTGGCTTATCACGTGGAAATTTATAGCAGCCAAATACTCTGAACGCGTGATGATGTTGATTCTAAATGTGGAGGGAAATACTGGAGGAGCCGGAGAAAAATCCACGCGATCACGGGGAGAGAGAAGGAGACGCCGCAAACTCCAAATATGCAGCAGCCGCCAGGGTCGGGATCGGGATCGAACCCATGACATCCTGTATACCGGGCGAGGTAGTTAACATCTCGCCACCGTGGCCCCCACTCACCTGGGATCACGCAGACAGCAGCTGTAGCAGTAACGTCGCCTTCACGCCGTCTCCCTACTGCGAGAAACCTCGTGAAACCGGAGCCTTGAGGTTTTCATGTAGAACTTCTTTCGCACCGTACGTAGCAAACCGTGCTATTCAGAGGTGCGGGGAAACACGCATAACGCAAACTATAAATTTAGATGAACGCAAATCATATGTTTTAATTCTAGATTTGAAACTTTCGTGACTGCAAGGATTCATATTCTTAGTTTTTTCGGTAAAGTCACGTAGGCAAATCACATGTTCAGTGGGGGCGAGAAGGGGGTGGGGGTGAGGCTGAGACAAAGGCGGCCGGGCGTGGTGTTGGCCGACCTCGTGTGCCGTGCCCGCCTTCGTAAGTGCTCGTTGACAGCACTTGTCCCTACAGTCTATTAAGGCCATTCGGGGGCTATTTTCTCAGAATCGTGAGCCGTAGCGCTGATGAAGCGTTTCCCGCGCTGTAACAACGAATCCGGCGACCCAAGTTTGATTCCCGCTCATGGCCAACAAAAACTAGTGACGAGTATCCTGAACCGGTCCTTGGGCCTCAACCTAGGTCGACTCAGCCTCAAATGAGTAGCTGGTGGCGATGTTTTACACACATCGCCACGAGGCCGTGCCGTGGTGCTGGCCCATCTACTCCCACGCGTGCCGTGCCGGCTTTCAGAAGTGCTGCTCGTCACCAGCACTTGCCTCGAAATGATGATCATTTTAGCGGCGCATTTCATCTGTTAGATCCCAATGCGGCCCAGCAAATAAACAGAATCTGGGTTAAACGGCCAGAGCTCGTTTGGGGGGGGGAGGGGAAAATGGCTTGTTTTAAAGAGACGCGTTTTTAAGACGAACTTGAATGTAGCGAACGTTTCCGATCGTCTTGTGAGCAAAAAGAACAAGTATAACCCGTAAAAACAAAGTTTTTCACTCTAAATCCTTTATATGCGTGGCGGCTAGAGTCCTCTCGTCCTCTGGCTTGAGATGGCTGCCACCTATGGGTCAGATGATTGCATTGCACCATTAAGCAATTGGTGATTAAATATAATATTTTTGTCCTAAAAAGTGTAACATTTTGGAAAAAAATTGTCACGAACATTAATTGTCACGCACAACGAGTCTGCGTACAAAATGTCAGCTCGATTGTATCACGGGAAGTGGGTTAAAAAACGACCGAAAGATTTGCACGGTCGTAAGCAAGCAAGCGAACTTAATATAAAGGATTAAAAAAAAAAGGCGAAGCGTTCCAAAGCTTTGGAGCTGCGTCGTGGCCAAATCGCGATCACCCCGACACGAACAAGAACCTTGGAACCCGCGGAGTCCCGAGTAGAAGAAGGAAGTCGATCCGCAGATCTCGGGGGGACCTCGTTGGAGTTCTAACGATGGATCACAATCGAGGTGTGTGGCTTGGACCGCGGTGAATATGAATGCGTCGTTTAATCCGTCACCATCCGACGCAGTGTCACATGGATATCGGTCGCGAAAGGCTGCGTGTCAGAGGTCACAACCGAGTACCCGATACCCGTACCCTACCCGATACCCGACTACCCGTACCCGGCCGGGTACGGGTAGCCGTTTGCGACCCTGGTGCGGCCGGGTACGGGTACGGGTAGGCCGTGAGTCACTGGTGAGTCACCGTTTGTCACTCATTTCGGGTAGGGTACGGGTACGGGTAGGGAACGGGTACAAGTACCCGTTTGCGACCCTGGTGCGGCCGGGTACGGGTAAGGAATCAAAACCCGTTTGCGACCTCTGCTGCGTGTTACACCAAAGACGAATCAGTTCGTGTAAATATTACGGGGGCAAAAGTCTGTTCGAGGCTATACGGGGGATCTTTGTATTTGTCTTTGGCGGGGGGGGGGGAGGTGGGGGGGTGGTGGGGGGATCAAGCTGTGTCGTTGGGGTAAGTATGGAGCATTAGGGTCCTGGCGAGGGGAGTCGTGATGATTGGTGCGTGGAGAGCGGGGAGAGCGAAGGGAGGGCGAGGGGAGAGCGAGGGGGAGCGAGGGGAGAGCGCCAGGGCTAATGATTGGCGCTCACAGAGGGGGCGAGATATCTGGGGGCAGGCGCCGAGCGAGCGATAATTGAAAGTGTTACATTTAAATTAGAGCGAGATCATTTACGATTTTTAAGAAAGAATATAGGTTGAATGTTTTTTTCTCCTTTCTTCTTTAATATGTATTTTTATTATTATTATTATTATTATTTGCGTGCATTATAATGGGCCTATATATACGCGCGTAAAAATTGCGTTTTGTGCTTTTTGGGAGAGAGAGAGAAAAAAATATATATATAGAGAGAGAAAAATTAGAGTAATAATGAAATTAATTTTTATAGATTGGGGAAAATAAGTGGGAGGAGGGGGGGGGCGAGAGGGTAGGGGGGGGGGGCAAGAGGTGAGGGGGGGGGCAAGAGGGTGGTGGTGGGTGGGGGGATTCATTAACGCGTTTAATGAACGCAGCGACAGAATAGTAGCCGAGTGAGCGGAGCGTGATCTTCGTGGGCGAAGGAAGGGAGTCGCAATGGGAGGGAGAGGCGTTAACTTTGTCTCCGAGGCGACGCGGCACGCGCTGGGGGAGTGGAGGAGTCAAGGCCGCGGTCGTGGACGGTGCGACGCGAAAAGGAACGGGAAAGGGACAGGAGGAGGTCGGGCTCGAAGTCGCTACCCCCCCCCCCCCCCGCCACCACCACCACTACCACCCAGCCCAAGACGGACAAAGAAGAAGAGGGCACGGCCCAAGATGAGCAGCAGGAGGGGGGACTAGGATTTTATTTTATTATTTTATTTATATTTATTTTATTATTTATTATTATTTTATTTCACCTTCAATTAACCAGGTAAAAAATAAAAACCTTGAGGTTATGGAGGAGGAGGAGATAAGGGAGATGGTTATTACCTAGACCAGGGGTCGGCAACCAAAATAACAATAAGAGCCATTTCTTTCCAATTCGGTACAAAATTCAGTATTTCAAGAGCCGCAATGCATCTGAGTACATCGTACTCATCGTCAAGAAGCAGCCCGTAAAGAGCCGCATGCGGCTCCGGAGCCGTAGGTTGCCGACCCCTGACCTAGACAATATGTTGGGGATGAGAGGGTGATGATGGTGTTCATGATGAGAAGAGAAGGGAGAAGTCGAGCAGCACGGAGGAGAGGAGTGGCGTCTGTTTTCACAGTGGGCGGGGAGAGGGTTTCAGAATGGGCGTGGCCCACAGAAGTCACGTGGTTTACGGGAGTCTTGATCTGATTTAATCATTGTTATTTACACGTGTAAGGGGCCATTGAGTACGTACGCATGGAGGGGGGTTAAACCAAATGCGTACGCTTGCATATGGGGGTTCTACTGACAATGTACGCATAGGAAACGGGGGGGGGGGTGAAGCCTCGATAATAACAATGCAGTCGGCGGTGGACAATCTGTTTGCTTAAACACGTCAAATAATTCATCCTTGATCGTTTCTGCGTGGATTAAATATCGGCCGTTCTATAGGATTCTGGGGGGTGCGTCAAGCGTAGGTACGCAGGTGGGGGGGGGGGGGTGTAAAAAGTACGCAGGGAGTGGGGGAAGGGTCAAGTTTTGACAGATTTTTGCGTACCTCCTAAATGGATGGCCCCTAAGGCACAGATCCCATTACCCCATTATAACAACCAATGGCAATTAACTGCAAGGAATGGTTGAAGGTCTTAATAAAGATATGTACTGGATGTATCCATAAGAGGCTTTTTGGGTTAGTTCGCGTAAATAAACGTGTCGTTACCCCCCCCCCCCCAAAAACCCCTCTGTTATGGATAATATTGGTCGAGAAAGCGTCCGTGTTAAACTACAACGATGATCCTGTACAGCCTCTAACAGACTGTTGGAGCAAGTTTCGATTAGATAGCACGGAGCAAAAGGGAGGCGGCCAACGCCACGCTCGACCGCCTTTGTCTCCCCAATGCTGATTTTATACACCGCACCAGGTACTCACTTGAGGCCGAGTCTACCTAGGGGAGGCTCAGACCCGTGCAATATTGCCCATTGTTATTGGTCGTGTGCGGGGAATCCAACTCGAGTCGGCAGGTATGGTCGATTCCCGCTCACGGCCAACACCGGTGACGATTATCTGAACCGGTCCTGGGCCTTCCCCCCTCCCCTAGGTCGACTCAGCCTTAAAAATGAGTACCCGCTGCAGTGTGTGAACATCACATCATTGGGGAGACGACGGGCGTTAATTGGTGCTCTCTGACAGAGCTTGCTCCAACAGTCTGCTCAAGGGCGAAATGGGGCATCTTTTGTCTGTGTTGCTATTACTCTATTATTTACATATTGTGTTACTATTTAAAGATTCGCATCGGTGCGTGCGTGTGTGGTGTACATTGTTAGTTATCGCACATACGTGTTACTGTTATACGGAGATTCATTTCAGCCGGAGCAGTGCGGAATACCGTTCCGGAACAGTTCAGAACCGTTCCGGAACAGTTCAGAACCGATCGGAGCGCTGTTCCAGAATAATCCGGAACAGACCGGAGAGCTGATCCGGAATAATCCAGAACAGAACGGAGCGCTGATCCGGAATAATCCGGAACAGAACGGAGCACTGATCCAGAATAATCTGGAACAGACCGAAGCGCTGATCCAGAATTATCTGGAACAGACCGGAGTGCTGATCCGGAATAATCCGGAACAGAACGGAGCGCTGATCCGGAATAATCCGGAACAGAACGGAGCACTGATCCAGAATAATCTGGAACAGACCGGAGCGCTGTTCCGGAATAATCCGGAACAGAACGGAGCACTGATCCAGAATAATCTGGAACAGGCCGGAGCACTGATCCAGAATTATCTGGAACAGACCGAAGTGCTGATCCGGAATAATCCGGAACAGAACGGAGCACTGATCCAGAATAATCCGGAACAGACCGGAGCGCTGTTCCGGAATAATCCGGAACAAACCGGAGCGCTGCACCGGAATATTGCCGAAAAGAACAGAATGCTGTTCTGGTGCAGCCGGAACAGCTGGGAACAGAACCGGAACGTTGTTCTGCACGTCTCTCGGCTCGTTGTTGTGAGTGTCGCTCATCTGTCCCCCTGTTGGTGGCAGGCGACTGCCTCCGACTGCCCAGCAGCGTCCTTCGCGAGCCATCTCCACAGAGGCCGATCTTGACACCGCTGGTACCGATCTTCTGCTTGTCCGACCAGCTCCACATCCTAGACCACACAGTTCATCTATGATATAACAACTAAGGCAAAGACCCCCCCCCCGTACGTATTCATGTTGAACTTCTTGCTTGCTTCGAACGTAGCCAACCGTGATCATCGGAGCTGCGGGGGAAGGACAACAAACTCAACACAAGAAGCCGTTCTCAATAAACGAGTTTTCAATCTCGATGATTTAAAGTTCATAGCTCAAGTGGCTTTCTAATAGCGGAAGGAAGAGCGTTCCAGACGGCCGCAGAATTGCCGTTAGCGATCATCTATGAAGGCCGGAACGGCACACGTGGGGTTGGTAGCGAGCACCACGCCAGGCCGCCTTTGTCTCCCCAGTCGTGACTTTCACACAGCGCAGCAAGCACTCATTTGAGGCTAATTCAACCTCGGGCAAGCCTTTGACCGGTTCAAATAATCGCCACTGATGCCGGCTGTGCGCAGTAAATCGAACACGTGTCCGAAAAGGGTTCTTAGCGCAGTGCGCTAACCACTGCACCACCGTTCCCTCCATATGAACAAAAAAAAACAAGGCAAATATAAAGATCCCCCCGTAGAGAATGAACAGAAGTTTGGGGCAAGTGCTGCGAGCGAGCTCTGTGCTGTGATTGTGACAGCACTAAGCGCGCACGAACGCGCGTTGCGTTGACGCAGCCAGCGGTGGTCGTCACGACAGCGATGGGACCATCAGGGGGTGCATGGGGGATCACGGGGGGTGGGGTGAGCGACAGCGGGGGGGTGATGGAAGCAGACATCATCGTCACTATCAACATCATCATCAGCAGCAGAAGCAGCAGCAGCAAATAGTTTATAAACACCAATTTACTTTCCCTTTCAAATACAAATTAACTTGCTCCACGCTGCGCGCGCCCGATGATTGCTAAACATTTAGCGCTGTTTGCGTCACGTGGGACACATACACGCGCGCGCACAGACAACACACACGTGGACACGTGTACACACACACGCGCTAACCACTGCGCCACCGCTCCCCACGCACACTCCCACACATCTCCAAACTCTCTCCCACACACACACGTGGACACGTGCACACACACACAGCGCGCTAACCACTGCGCCACCGCTCCCACACACTCCCACACACTCTCCAAACTCTCCCCCACACACACGTGGACACACACACACAGCGCCCTAACCACTGCGCCACGCTCCCCACGCACACTCCCACACACTCCCAAACTCTCTCTCCCACACATGCACACGTGGACACACACACACACACAGCGCGCTAACCACTGCGCCACCGCCCACACACACTCCCACACACTCTCTCTCTCCCACACACGTGGACACACACACACAGCGCCTAACCACTGCGCCACCGCCCCCACACACACCCACACACTCCTCAAACTCTCTCCCCCACACCACACACACACGTGCACACGTGTACACACACAGCGCGCTAACCACTGCGCCGCCGCTCCCTACACACACTCCCACACACTCTCCCAAACTCTCTCTCCTACACACACACACACGTGGACACACACACAGCGCGCTAACCACTGCGCCACTGCTCCCCACGCACACTCCCACACACTCTCCCAAACTCTCTCTCCACACACACACACGTGGACAACACACAGCGCGCTAACCACTGCGCCACCGCTCCGCACACACACTCCCACACATCTCAAACTCTCCCCACACACACACGTGGACACACACAGCGCCCTAACCACTGCGCCACCGCTCCCCACACACACTCCCACACACTCTCTCTTTCCCACACACGGGACACACACAGCGCGCTAACCACTGCGCCACCGCTCCCCACACACACTCCCACACACTCTCCAAACTCTCTCTCCCACACACACACATGTGGACACGTGGACACAAACACAGCGCGCTAACCACTGCGCCACCGCTCCCCACACACACTCCCACGCGGAGTTGTCTCGTGCCGCTGGCTCGCGGCGCGTCAGCTTCTCTCGTTCGGTGATTGCGCCACACGGGGACCTGAAGGACCCTTCACTAGGAGGGAGGGGGGGGTCATGGGTAGGGGGCAGGGGGGGGAGGCAGTCTGACATTGAGCCGCGTGTTGGCTGGGTGGGAGTGCGGGTGAGAAAGGGGGGTGGTGTGTGATGGGAGGTTGGTGGTGCTGGTGATGTGAAGCGAGGGACGGAGGGTTGGGGCTTGAGATGGGGTTGGTCTGGAGAGAGCACGGGGGGGGAGGAGATGGGGGGGGGGGGTGCCCAAGTGGCTAACGGGGGACGAGATTGTGTTTTTTGTGTGTGTGCCACTCGCCGGGCTGAGAGAAGGTGTAGGATGAAGTGAGGATGTGACGATAGGGTCCGGGTGACGTGCAGGGAAGAGGGGGGCGGGGTATGTGTGTGTGTGTGCGCGGTTAGTCTAGGACGGGGGTCGGCAACCTACGGCTCCGGAGCCGCATGCGGCTCTTTACGGGCTGCTTCTTGACGATATGTACGTATGTACAGTATGTACTCAGATGCATTGCGGCTCTTGAAATACTGAATTTTGTACCGAATTGGAAAGAAATGGCTCTTCTTGTTATTTTGGTTGCCGACCCCTGGTCTAGGAGGATGGCGGGGAGAGGGGGGGGGGGCTAGTGGGGGGGGGGCTAGTGGGGTGGGGGGGGGCGAGGGGGGGCTAGTGGGGGGGGCTAGTGGGGGGGGGGGCTAGGGGGGGAACGGCGAGTCACCGGCTTGCGAGTTGAAACACGGAGGGCGAAGAGGAGGATGAGGACGAGGAGGAGGAGGGATGATGTGAGAAGGGGGGGGGGGGGGGTGTGGGATGATGTGAACTGAAGGGAGGTTCGTCCGGAGGGACAGCAGGAGACAAAGGGGGGCGGTGGGGGAATTGAGGAGGCGGCTGAGCAGGAATATTATCGAGAGCTCCGCTGATTGCAAACAACGACCGCGGCGGTGGCTGAGCAGGAAGGCCGCGGCTGGTAATGAGCGTGGGCGACGACTCCCCCATCGCGACTCGACAAATAGGGTGATAATTGAAGCAACGGATCGAGAGAGAGAGAGAGGGAGAGAGAGAGAAAATAAAAAAAATTATTATATGAAAAATATATTAACATAAAATCTCAAATAAAGGATAATTGGGGGGAGGGGGGTGGTTTTGTGTTAGAGAAGCTTGACAAGAGGCTATAGGGAGGGGGTGTCGTGGGGGTAGAGGGGAGGGGGTTAGGGGGGGTGGAGGGGAGGGGGTGGTGTTGAGATGTTGGGGACCTTAAGACACTACCTCGTTCACATCGCTCAAACTCTTTAGCGCGCTCTCTTCTTCCTCTCCCTCTCTCGCTCTCTCTCTCCTCTCGAAAGTTTTCTTCTCACCGCTTTCTCGCTCTCTCCGTCGCTTGCGTTTCTCTCGCACTCGACTCTCGCTTCTCATTCTCTCCAACAACACACACCACACCCCCTTCTCATGCTCTCATTCTCGCCCTCTCTCTCTATTATCTCTCGTTTATGGTCTCTCCCTGCTTTCTCACTCTCTCTCTCTGGTTCTCATTTTGTCTCTGTCACTCTCTCCACCCCAACCTCTCTTCTTTTTTTTACTTTTATAATTTTATTTCCTCCAGCGGCAATTGCGCTGGAGTATTTCCAAAGTATCAGAGTACCAGCCTTTATGGCAACAAAAATACCAGCCTTTATAGCAACAAAAGACCCGAGCACCCTTTCAAACCAAATCTCTCTCCCTACCTTCCTCTGTCTCCGTCTCTCCGTGTAATGTGGTTTGCTGTGGCCTAATGTGGGCCACTGGGCTTAATGCGGGTCACGGTGGCCTAATGTTGGTGACTGGGCCCTAATATGGGTCACTGGGTTTAATATGGCCTACTCTTATGTTTTTTTCGGTAAAGTCACGTAGGTAAAAAATTAAATTAAAATTAATAAAAGTAATAATGGAAATAAAATGAAATAATAAATCACGACGTTTCGGAGGCAACAGAAGTCTCCGTCATCAGGTGGGACCGTCACAGTTAGATTTACTGTATCAAGTAAATCGCATCAGGCCACACACTTGAGACAGTAAATCTCGCTGTGACGGTCCCACCTGATGACGGAGACTTGTGTTGCCTCCGAAACGTCGTGATTTATTATTTTATTTCTATTATTACCTTTAATAACCTGGTGAAGAAAAAAAAAAGTTAGTTATATTTTTATATTCTTAGGTTTTTTCGGTAAAGTCACGTAGGTAAAAAATTCAAATTAATAAAAAGTAAAATAAATAAAAAAATCTAGTTTTCACCTACGTGACTTTACAAAAAAAAACCTAAGAGTATGAATCCTTGCAGTCATGAACGCTTCAAATCTAGAATTAATATGGCCTTATGTGGGTTACTGTGTCCTAATATGGGTCACTGGGCTAAATGTGGCTTAATGTGGGCCAATAGGCCTAATGTGAGCCACTGTTGTCTCATGTGGGTCACTGGGGCCTAATTTGAATCATTGTGCCCTAATGTGGGTCACTGGGCCTGATGTTGCTCATTGGCCTAATTTTCCATATTGTTGACTCGCTGTGGTTCAGTGTGGGTTGCTGTGGGGCAGTGCGAGCTAATGTGGGTCCCTGGACTAATGTGGGTCCACTGCGGATCGTTGTGGGTCATCTTGTCAGGCGAAACCTTGATTCTACTAATGACAAGCGAAGACAATGACCCCCCGTACAGCCTTGATAGATGTTGGGGCCAGTGATGTTAGCGAGAAACCTATGAAGGCCGGCACGGCACGCGAGGGCGTGGATCGGGCCAACACCACGCCCGACCGCATTTTAGTCCTCATTTGAGACTGAGTCGACCTAGTGGAGGCCCAGGACCGCTTAAAATAATCGGAATCGAACTCGGCGTCGCCGGATTTCGTAGCGCAGCCTAGCGCGCTAACAGCTACACTACGGCTTACCCACACCGTAATGACAAAGATCACCGTATAGCCTTGATAGACTATTGGGGCAAGTGCTGTTAGCGAGTAGCACCTATGAAGGCCCTAATGGTCAACGACGGGGGCCGGCCGGCGGTCAATTAACCCCGCCCCTCCTCCTCCTCTCTTGCCCCTCAAGAAGTGCCAACGGCTTAGGGCGGATGAGCGCTGGGGGTTGGGTACTGGGCCCCTGGTGAAGGAAATGCCATCGGAGGCGGTGGCTAGGAGATGTTAACAAACCTCGCCTGGTGTGCAGGAGGTTCGTGGGTTCGACCCCAACCCTGGCGGCTGCTGCTGTATATTTGAAGTTTGCGTTTCTCTCTCTCTCTTTCTCATCATCATTATCATCATCACGTTGGCTCGGAGATGTTAACTACCTCGCCTGGTGTGCAGGAGGTTCGTGGGTTCGACCCCGACCCTGACGGCTGCTGCTGTATATTTGAAGTTTGCGTTTCTCTCTCTCTCTTTCTCATCATCATTATCATCATCACGTTGGCTCGGAGATGTTAACTACCTCGCCTGGTGTGCAGGAGGTTCGTGGGTTCGACCCCGACCCTGACGGCTGCTGCTGTATATTTGAAGTTTGCGTTTCTCTCTCTCTCTTCTCATCATCATTATCATCATCACGTTGGCTCGGAGATGTTAACTACCTCGCCTGGTATACAGGATGTTCGTGGGTTCGATCCCGACCCTGACGCCTGCTGCTGTATATTTGTAGTTTGCGTGTTTCTCTCTTTTCTCTCGCCCCATGGTCGCGTGGATTTTTCTCGGGGTCCTCCGGTTTTAATCTCGGGCATTTAGAATCAACATCACGCGTTCAGAGTATTTGGCTGCTATACATTTCCACGCGATAAGCCACTTCGTTTGGGCCATCATTTGTGGTCACGTCCTCTACACAACTCCGTGGGCTTTACCTGATACCACAAAAAAGTTGAGTTAAATTTTGTAATCGCCAAACGGCAGCCCGTCTCGGGAAAAATAAACGACGAATAAATAACCGGCAACGAACCCCCTCACCAGCCGGCCTGGGTTAACTCCATGCCGCTGTGGATGCTGGTGATGAAACAGAGGGGGGAGAGAGAGAGGGTGAGTGTGGGGTGCGGACACCGCGAAAGTCATCCCACCGCTTTAATCAGTCCACGCGCACGCATCTCTTGCGCGTGTTTTCGGTGTCTTATATTTATACGACGCAAAAAACATAGATTTGAAGCTTTCGTGACTGCAAGGATTCATATTCTTAGGTTTTTTCGGTAAAGTCACGTAGGTAAACAATTGATTTTTATTTTACTTTTATTAATTTCAATTTTTTGGCGTGCGGTCACGAGGAGACGGAGCGTGGCATCGGAGCGGCGCCGTGATGCATCGTGATGGTGGACGCCTTCATCCACCAGGGGATAGGGCTCTCGGGGGTGATGATGATGATGATGACGACGACGACGACGATGTTGTTGTCGATGGTTGCCTGCATTGAATTAGCAACGCGCGTGAACAATACCGCAGTCGCACAATGATTATCCAATTTACCCCGCGCAATCATTACCGTGGAGAGTCGTTCCTATTGTGGGGAAATTGAGTTTGTTTAAATGTTCATCAGTGGCCATTAGTTCGAGTGCTGCACATGGGCGCGCGTGTGGTCACAGGGCGGTCCGACCCACGAAAGTCTCCCGAATCGGTCGCGTTCAGTGGCACTCGGAAACTTCACGTGAAAAGGAATGATGAGGGCTATTCAAAGAGACCCACACACTCATCACACAGAGACCCATAGACTCGTCACACAGAGACCCACATACTCATCACACAGAGACCCACAGACTCGTCACACAGAGACCCACAGGCTCAACACACAGACCAACAGACTCGTCACACAGAGACCCATATACGAATCACACAGAGACCCACACACTCATCACACAGAGACCCACACACTCATCACACAGAAATCCACAGACTCATCACACAGAGACCCACAAACTCACCAGACAGAAACCCACAGACTCACCACACAGAGACCCACAGACTCGTAACACAGAGACCCACATACTCATCACACAGATACCCACAGACTCACCGCACAGAGACCCACAGACTCATCACACAGATACCCACAGACTCACCACACAGAGGAGGCCCACACACTCGTCACACAGAGACCCACATACTCACCACACAGAGACCCACAGACTCATCACACAAAGACCCACAGACTCACCGCACAGAGACCCACAGACTCGTAACAAAGAGACCCACAGACTCATCACACAGATACCCACAGACTCACCACACAGAGGAGACCACACACTCGTCACACAGAGACCCACATACTCACCACACAGAGACCCACAGACTCGTCACACAGAGACCCACAGACTCAACACACAGAGACCACAGACTCAACACACAGAGACCCACAGACTCGTCACACAGAGACCCACACACTCATCACACAGAGACCCACAGACCAACAGAGACCCACAGACTCATCACACAGAGACCCACAGACTCATCACACAAAGACCCACACACTCATCACACAGATACCCACAGACTCATCACACAGAAACCCACAGACTCACCACACAGAGACCCACAGACTCGTAACACAGAGACCCACACACTCATCATACTGATACCCACATACTCACTACACAGAGACCCACAGACTCGTCACACAGAGACCCATACACACTCATTACACAGAGACCCACAGACTCATCACACAGAGACCCATAGACTCGTCGCATAGAGACCCACAGACTCATCACGCAGAGACCCACAGACTCATCACACAGAGACCCATAGACATATCACAGAGACCAAAGAGCATTCACACAGAGACCCACAGAATAATCTCACGGAGACCCATATGATCATCACACAGAGACCCATAGACGCATAATACAAAAACCCATTGACTTATCACACAAACCCATTGACTCACCACACAGAGACCGACCTATAGGCTCACACACAGAT
>NW_026891524.1:0-41163 GCF_015708825.2 Lethenteron reissneri
ATTTCGGACAGGATTTCAGACGGGATTTCGGACGGGATTTCGGACGGGATTTCGGAGGGATTTCGGACGGGATTTCGTACGGGATTTCGATTTCATACGGGATTTCGATTTCGTACGGGATTTCGTACAGGATTTCGTACGGGATGTCGTACGGGATTTTGGACGGGATTTCGGACGGGATTTCGGACGGGATTTTGGATGGGATTTCGGACTGGATTTCGTACAGGATTTCGTACGAGATTTCGTACAGAATTTTGGACGGGATTTCGGACGGGATTTCGGACTGGATTTCGTACAGGATTTCGTACGGGATGTCGTACAGGATTTTGGACGGGATTTCGGACGGGATTTCGGACGGGATTTCGGACGGGATTTCGTACAGGATTTTGGACGGGATTTCGGACGGGATTTCGGACGGGATTCGGATGAGATTTCGGACTGGATTTCGTACAGGATTTTGTAGGGATTTCGTACGGGATTTCGGACTGGATTTCGGACGGGATTTCGGACGGGATTCGTACAGGATTTCAGACGGGATTGTCAGACGGGATTTCGGATGGGATTTCGTATAGGATTTCGTACGGGATTTCGTACGGGATTTCGTACAGGATTTCGGACGGGATTTCGGACGGGATTCGTACGGGATTTCTTACGGGAATTTCGTACTGATTTCGTACGGGATTTCGGACAGAATTTTGGACGGGATTTCGGACGCGATTTCGGACGGGATTTCGGATGGGATTTCGTACGGGATTTCGTACGGGATTTCGGACTGGTTTTTGGAAGGGATTTCGGACGGGATTTAGATATCGGACGGGATTTAGATTTCGGAAGGGATTTCGTATGGGATTTCGTACGGGATTTCGATTCATACGGGATTTCGTACGGGATTTCAAACGGGATTTCGATTTCATACGGGATTTCGAATTTCGTATGGGATTTCGTAGGGGATAACGTTTTTGTGTGTGATTTCGGACTTGGATTTCGTACAGGATTTCGTACGGGATTTCGGAAGGGATTTCGGACTGGTTTTTGGACGGGATTTCGGACCGGGATTTAGATATCGGACGAGATTTCGATTTCGGAAGGGATTCGTATGGGATTTCGTACGGGCTTTCGATTTCATACGGGATTTCGTACGGGATTTCAACGGGGATTTCGATTTCATACGGGATTTCGATTTCGTACGGGATTTCGTACGGATTACGATTTTGTACGGGATTTCGGACTGGATTTCGTACAAGATTCGTACGGGATTTCGGAAGGTATTCGGACTGGTTTTTGGACGGGATTTCGGACTTGATTTAGATTTTGGACGGGATTTAGATTTCGGAAGGGATTTCGTATGGGATTTCGTACGGGATTTCGATTTCGTACGGGATTTCGTACGGGATTTCGTACGGGATTTCGATTTCATACGGGATTTCGATTTCGTACGGGATTTCGTACAGGATTTCGTACGGGATGTCGTACGGGATTTTGGACGGGATTTCGGACGGGATTTCGAACGGGATTTCGGATGGGATTTCGGACTGGATTTCGTACAGGATTTCGTACGGGATTTCGTACAGGATTTTGGACGGGATTTCGGACGGGATTTCGGACGGGATTTCGTACGGGATTTCGGACGGGATTTCAGACGGGATTTCGGACGGGATTTCGTATGGGATTTCGTACGGGATTTCGTACTGGATTTCGTACGGGATTTCGGACGGGATTTCGTACTGGATTTCGTATGGGATTTCGTACGGGATTTCGGACTGGATTTCGGACGGGATTTCGGACGGGATTTCGTACGGGATTTCGGAAGGGATTTCAGACGGGATTTCGGACGGGATTTCGTATGGGATTTCGTACGGGATTTCGTACGGGATTTCGTACAGGATTTCGGACGGGATTTCGGACGGGATTTCGTACGGGATTTCTTACGGGATTTCGTACTGGATTTCGTACGGGATTTCGGACTGGATTTCGGACGCGATTTCGGACGGGATTTCGGATGGGATTTCGTACGGGATTTCGTACGGGATTTCGTACGGGATTTCGATTTCGTACGAAATTTCGATTTCGTACGGGATTTCGTACGGGATTACGATTTTGTACGGGATTTCCGACTGGATTTCGTACAGGATTTCGTACCGGATTTCGGAAGGGATTTCGGACTGGTTTTTGGACGGGATTTCGGACGTGATTTAGATTTTGGACGGGATTTAGATTTAGGAAGGGATTTCGTATGGGATTTCGTACCGGATTTCGATTTCGTACGGGATTTCGTACGGGATTTCGTACGGGATTTCGTACGGGATTTCGATTTCATATGGGATTTCGATTTCGTACGGGATTTCGTACAGGATTTCGTACGGGATGTCGTACGGGATTTTGGACGGGATTTCGGACGGGATTTCGGACGGGATTTCGGATGGGATTTCGGACTGGATTTCGTACAGGATTTTGTATGGGATTTCGTACGGGATTTCGGACTGGATTTCAGACGGGATTTCGAACGGGATTCGTACGGGATTTCGGACAGGATTTCAGACGGGATTCGGACGGGATTTCGTATAAGATTTCATACGGGATTTCGTACGGGATTTCGTAGAGGATTTCGGACGGGATTTCGGACGGGATTTCGTACGGGATTTCTTACGGGATTTTGTACTGGATTTCGTACGGGATTTCGGACGGGATTTCGGACGGGATTTCGGACGGGATTTCGAACGGGATTTCGGACGGGGATTTCGTACGGGATTTCGATTTCGTACGGGATTTTCGAACGGGATTTCGATTTCGTACGGGATTTCGTACGGGATTTCTATTTCGTACGGGATGTCGAACGGGATTTTGTAAGGGATTTCGATTTCGTACAGGATTTCGGACGGGATTTCGATTTCAGACGGGATTTCGTACGGGATTTCGTATGGGATTTCGATTTCGTACGGGATTTTGTAAGGGATTTCTATTTCGTACGGGATTTCTGACGGGATTTCCGACGGGATTTCGATTTCCTCCGGGATTTCGTACGGGATTTCGATTTCGTACGGGATTTCGTACGGGATTTTGTATGGGATTTCGTACAGGATTTCGGACGGGATTTCGGACGGGATTTCGGACGGGATTTCGTACGGGATTTCGGACGGGATTTCAGACGGGATTTCGGACGGGATTTCGTATGGGATTTCGTACGGGATTTCGTACTGGATTTCGTACGGGATTTCGGACGGGATTTCGTACTGGATTTCGTATGGGATTTCGTACGGGATTTCGGAC
This sequence comes from Lethenteron reissneri, assembly GCF_015708825.2. Classification (NCBI taxonomy): domain Eukaryota; kingdom Metazoa; phylum Chordata; class Hyperoartia; order Petromyzontiformes; family Petromyzontidae; genus Lethenteron; species Lethenteron reissneri. The sequence goes on from NW_026891524.1 coordinate 3,268, forward strand.
TGGATTTCGGACGGGATTTCGGACGGGATTTCGTACGGGATTTCGGAAGGGATTTCAGACGGGATTTCGGACGGGATTTCGGACGGGATTTCAGACGGGATTTCGGACGGGATTTCGTATGGGATTTCGTACGGGATTTCGTACTGGATTTCGTACGGGATTTCGGACGGGATTTTGTACTGGATTTCGTACAGGATTTCGTACGGGATTTCGTACAGGATTTTGGACGGGATTTCGGACGGGATTTCGGACGGGATTTCGTACGGGATTTCGGACGGGATTTCAGACGGGATTTCGGACGGGATTTCGTATGGGATTTCGTACGGGATTTCGTACTGGATTTCGTACGGGATTTCGGACGGGATTTCGTACTGGATTTCGTATGGGATTTCGTACGGGATTTCGGACTGGATTTCGGACGGGATTTCGGACGGGATTTCGTACGGGATTTCGGAAGGGATTTCAGACGGGATTTCGGACGGGATTTCGTATGGGATTTCGTACGGGATTTCGTACGGGATTTCGTACAGGATTTCGGACGGGATTTCGGACGGGATTTCGTACGGGATTTCTTACGGGATTTCGTACTGGATTTCGTACGGGATTTCGGACTGGATTTCGGACGCGATTTCGGACGGGATTTCGGATGGGATTTCGTACGGGATTTCGTACGGGATTTCGTACGGGATTTCGATTTCGTACGAAATTTCGATTTCGTACGGGATTTCGTACGGGATTACGATTTTGTACGGGATTTCCGACTGGATTTCGTACAGGATTTCGTACCGGATTTCGGAAGGGATTTCGGACTGGTTTTTGGACGGGATTTCGGACGTGATTTAGATTTTGGACGGGATTTAGATGTAGGAAGGGATTTCGTATGGGATTTCGTACCGGATTTCGATTTCGTACGGGATTTCGTACGGGATTTCGTACGGGATTTCGTACGGGATTTCGATTTCATATGGGATTTCGATTTCGTACGGGATTTCGTACAGGATTTCGTACGGGATGTCGTACGGGATTTTGGACGGGATTTCGGACGGGATTTCGGACGGGATTTCGGATGGGATTTCGGACTGGATTTCGTACAGGATTTCGTACGGGATTTCGTACAGGATTTTGGACGGGATTTCGGATGGGATTTCGGACTGGATTTCGTACAGGATTTTGTATGGGATTTCGTACGGGATTTCGGACTGGATTTCAGACGGGATTTCGAACGGGATTTCGTACGGGATTTCGGACAGGATTTCAGACGGGATTTCGGACGGGATTTCGTATAAGATTTCATACGGGATTTCGTACGGGATTTCGTAGAGGATTTCGGACGGGATTTCGGACGGGATTTCGTACGGGATTTCTTACGGGATTTTGTACTGGATTTCGTACGGGATTTCGGACGGGATTTCGGACGGGATTTCGGACGGGATTTCGAACGGGATTTCGGACGGGATTTCGTACGGGATTTCGATTTCGTACGGGATTTCGAACGGGATTTCGATTTCGTACGGGATTTCGTACGGGATTTCTATTTCGTACGGGATGTCGAACGGGATTTTGTAAGGGATTTCGATTTCGTACAGGATTTCGGACGGGATTTCGATTTCAGACGGGATTTCGTACGGGATTTCGTATGGGATTTCGATTTCGTACGGGATTTTGTAAGGGATTTCTATTTCGTACGGGATTTCTGACGGGATTTCCGACGGGATTTCGATTTCCTCCGGGATTTCGTACGGGATTTCGATTTCGTACGGGATTTCGTACGGGATTTTGTATGGGATTTCGTACAGGATTTCGGACGGGATTTCGGACGGGATTTCGGACAGGATTTCAGACGGGATTTCGGACGGGATTTCGGACGGGATTTCGGACGGGATTTCGGACGGGATTTCGTACGGGATTTCGATTTCATACGGGATTTCGATTTCGTACGGGATTTCGTACAGGATTTCGTACGGGATGTCGTACGGGATTTTGGACGGGATTTCGGACGGGATTTCGGACGGGATTTTGGATGGGATTTCGGACTGGATTTCGTACAGGATTTCGTACGAGATTTCGTACAGAATTTTGGACGGGATTTCGGACGGGATTTCGGACTGGATTTCGTACAGGATTTCGTACGGGATGTCGTACAGGATTTTGGACGGGATTTCGGACGGGATTTCGGACGGGATTTCGGACGGGATTTCGTACAGGATTTTGGACGGGATTTCGGACGGGATTTCGGACGGGTTTTCGGATGAGATTTCGGACTGGATTTCGTACAGGATTTTGTATGGGATTTCGTACGGGATTTCGGACTGGATTTCGGACGGGATTTCGGACGGGATTTCGTACAGGATTTCAGACGGGATTTCAGACGGGATTTCGGACGGGATTTCGTATAGGATTTCGTACGGGATTTCGTACGGGATTTCGTACAGGATTTCGGACGGGATTTCGGACGGGATTTCGTACGGGATTTCTTACGGGATTTCGTACTGGATTTCGTACGGGATTTCGGACAGAATTTTGGACGGGATTTCGGACGCGATTTCGGACGGGATTTCGGATGGGATTTCGTACGGGATTTCGTACGGGATTTCGGACTGGTTTTTGGAAGGGATTTCGGACGGGATTTAGATATCGGACGGGATTTAGATTTCGGAAGGGATTTCGTATGGGATTTCGTACGGGATTTCGATTTCATACGGGATTTCATACGGGATTTCAAACGGGATTTCGATTTCATACGGGATTTCGATTTCGTATGGGATTTCGTAGGGGATAACGTTTTTGTGCGTGATTTCGGACTGGATTTCGTACAGGATTTTGTACGGGATTTCGGAAGGGATTTCGGACTGGTTTTTGGACGGGATTTCGGACGGGATTTAGATATCGGACGAGATTTCGATTTCGGAAGGGATTTCGTATGGGATTTCGTACGGGATTTCGATTTCATACGGGATTTCGTACGGGATTTCAAACGGGATTTCGATTTCATACGGGATTTCGATTTCGTACGGGATTTCGTACGGGATTACGATTTTGTACGGGATTTCGGACTGGATTTCGTACAAGATTTCGTACGGGATTTCGGAAGGTATTTCGGACTGGTTTTTGGACGGGATTTCGGACTTGATTTAGATTTTGGACGGGATTTAGATTTCGGAAGGGATTTCGTATGGGATTTCGTACGGGATTTCGATTTCGTACGGGATTTCGTACGGGATTTCGTACGGGATTTCGATTTCATACGGGATTTCGATTTCGTACGGGATTTCGTACAGGATTTCGTACGGGATGTCGTATGGGATTTTGGATGGGATTTCGGACGGGATTTCGAACGGGATTTCGGATGGGATTTCGGACTGGATTTCGTACAGGATTTCGTACGGGATTTCGTACAGGATTTTGGACGGGATTTCGGACGGGATTTCGGACGGGATTTCGGATGAGATTTCGGACTGGATTTCGTACAGGATTTTGTATGGGATTTCGTACGGGATTTCGGACTGGATTTCGGACGGGATTTCGGGCGGGATTTCGTACGGGTTTCGGACGGGATTTCAGACGGGATTTCGGACGGGATTTCGTATGGGATTTCGTACGGGATTTCGTACGGGATTTCGTACAGGATTTCGGACGGGGTTTCGGACGGGATTTCGTACGGGATTTCTTACGGGATTTCGTACTGGATTTCGTACGGGATTTCGGACTGGATTTCGGACGCGATTTCGGACGGGATTTCGGATGGGATTTCGTACGGGATTTCGTACGGGATTTCGTACGGGATTTCGATTTCGTACGAAATTTCGATTTCGTACGGGATTTCGTACGGGATTACGATTTTGTACGGGATTTCGGACTGGATTTCGTACAGGATTTCGTACGGGATTTCGCAAGGGATTTCGGACTGGTTTTTGGACGGGATTTCGGACGTGATTTAGATTTTGGACGGGATTTAGATTTAGGAAGGGATTTCGTAAGGGATTTCGTACGGGATTTCGATTTCGTACGGGATTTCGTATGGGATTTTGTATGGGATTTGTACAGGATTTCGGACGGGATTTCGGACGGGATTTCGGACAGGATTTCAGACAGAATTTCGGACGGGATTTCGGACGGGATTTCGGACGGGATTTCGGACGGGATTTCGTACGGGATTTCGATTTCATACGGGATTTCGATTTCGTACGGGATTTCGTACAGGATTTCGTACGGGATTTCGTACGGGATTTTGGACGGGATTTCGGACGGGATTTCGGACGGGATTTCGGATGGGATTTCGGACTGGATTTCGTACAGGATTTCGTACGAGATTTCGTACAGAATTTTGGACGGGATTTCGGACGGGATTTCGGACTGGATTTCGTACAGGATTCGTACGGGATGTCGTACAGGATTTTGGACAGGATTTCGGACGGGATTTCGGACGGGATTTCGGACGAGATTTCGTACAGGATTTTGGACGGGATTTCGGACGGGATTTCGGAAGAGATTTCGGACTGGATTTCGTACAGGATTTTGTATGGGATTTCGTACGGGATTTCGGACTGGATTTCGGACGGGATTCGGACGGGATTTCGTACAGGATTTCAGACGGGATTTCAGACGGGATTTCGGACGGGATTTCGTATAGGATTTCGTACGGGATTTCCTACGGGATTTTGTATGGGATTTCGTACAGGATTTCGGACGGGATTTCGGATGGGATTTTGGACAGGATTTCAGACGGGATTTCGGACGGGATTTCGGACGGGATTTCGGACGGGATTTCGGACGGGATTTCGATTTCATACGGGATTTCGATTTCGTACGGGATTTCGTACAGGATTTTGGACGGGATTTCGGACAGAATTTTGGACGGGATTTCGGACGCGATTTCGGACGGGATTTCGGATGGGATTTCGTACGGGATTTCGTACGGGATTTCGTACGGGATTTCGATTTCGTACGAAATTTCGATTTCGTACGGGATTTCGTACGGGATTACGATTTTGTACGGGATTTCGGACTGGATTTCGTACAGGATTTCGTACGGGATTTCGGAAGGGATTTCGGACTGGTTTTTGGACGGGATTTCGGACGTGATTTAGATTTTGGACGGGATTTAGATTTAGGAAGGGATTTCGTAAGGGATTTCGTACGGGATTTCGATTTCGTACGGGATTTCGTATGGGATTTTGTATGGGATTTGTACAGGATTTCGGACGGGATTTCGGACGGGATTTAGGACAGGATTTCAGACAGAATTTCGGACGGGATTTCGGACGGGATTTCGGACGGGATTTCGGACGGGATTTCGTACGGGATTTCGATTTCATACGGGATTTCGATTTCGTACGGGATTTCGTACAGGATTTCGTACGGGATTTCGTACGGGATTTGGACGGGATTTCGGACGGGATTTCGGACGGGATTTCGGATGGGATTTCGGACTGGATTTCGTACAGGATTTCGTACGAGATTTCGTACAGAATTTTGGACGGGATTTCGGACGGGATTTCGGACTGGATTTCGTACAGGATTTCGTACGGGATGTCGTACAGGATTTTGGACAGGATTTCGGACGGGATTTCGGACGGGATTTCGGACGAGATTTCGTACAGGATTTTGGACGGGATTTCGGACGGGATTTCGGAAGAGATTTCGGACTGGATTTCGTACAGGATTTTGTATGGGATTTCGTACGGGATTTCGGACTGGATTTCGGACGGGATTTCGGACGGGATTTCGTACAGGATTTCAGACGGGATTTCAGACGGGATTTCGGACGGGATTTCGTATAGGATTTCGTACGGGATTTCCTACGGGATTTTGTATGGGATTTCGTACAGGATTTCGGACGGGATTTCGGATGGGATTTTGGACAGGATTTCAGACGGGATTTCGGACGGGATTTCGGACGGGATTTCGGACGGGATTTCGGACGGGATTTCGATTTCATACGGGATTTCGATTTCGTACGGGATTTCGTACAGGATTTTGGACGGGATTTCGGACAGAATTTTGGACGGGATTTCGGACGCGATTTCGGACGGGATTTCGGATGGGATTTCGTACGGGATTTCGTACGGGATTTCGTACGGGATTTCGATTTTGTACGGGATTTCGGACTGTATTTCATACAGGATTTCGTACGGGATTTCGGACTGGTTTTTGGACGGGATTTCGGACGGGATTTAGATATCGGACGGGATTTAGATTTCGGAAGGGATTTCGTATGGGATTTCGTACGGGATTTCGATTTCATACGGGATTTCGTACGGGATTTCAAACGGGATTTCGATTTCATACGGGATTTCGATTTCGTACGGGATTTCGTACAGGATTACGTTTTTGCGCGGGATTTCGGACTGGATTTCGTACAGGATTTCGTACGGGATTTCGGAAGGGATTTCGGACTGGTTTTTGGACGGGATTTCGGACGGGATTTAGATATCGGACGGGATTTCGATTTCGGAAGGGATTTCGTATGGGATTTCGTACGGGATTTCGATTTCATACGGGATTTCAGTACGGGATTTCAAACGGGATTTCGATTTCATACGGGATTTCGATGTCGTACGGGATTTCGTACGGGATTACGATTTTGTACGTGATTTCGGACTGGATTTCGTACAAGATTTCGTACGGGATTTCAGAAGGTATTTCGGACTGGTTTTTGGACGGGATTTCGGACTTGATTTAGATTTTGGACGGGATTTAGATTTCGGAAGGGATTTCGTATGGGATTTCGTACGGGATTTCGATTTCGTACGGGATTTCGTACAGGATTTCGTACGGGATGTCGTACGGGATTTTGGACGGGATTTCGGACGGGATTTCGAACGGGATTTCGGATGGGATTTCGGACTGGATTTCGTACAGGATTTCGTACGAGATTTCGTACAGAATTTTGGACGGGATTTCGGACGGGATTTCGGACTGGATTTCGTACAGGATTTCGTACGGGATGTCGTACAGGATTTTGGACGGGATTTCGGACGGGATTTCGGACGGGATTTCGTACAGGATTTTGGACGGGATTTCGGACGGGATTTCGGACGGGATTTCGGATGAGATTTCGGACTGGATTTCGTACAGGATTTTGTATGGGATTTCGTACGGGATTTCGGACTGGATTTCGGACGGGATTTCGGACGGGATTTCGTACAGGATTTCAGACGGGATTTCAGACGGGATTTCGGACGGGATTTCGTATAGGATTTCGTACGGGATTTCGTACGGGATTCGTACAGGATTTCGGACGGGATTTCGGACGGGATTTCGTACGGGATTTCTTACGGGATTTCGTACTGGATTTCGTACGGGATTTCGGACAGAATTTTGGACGGGATTTCGGACGCGATTTCGGACGGGATTTCGGATGGGATTTCGTACGGGATTTCGTACGGGATTTCGGACTGGTTTTTGGAAGGGATTTCGGACGGGATTTAGATATCGGACGGGATTTAGATTTCGGAAGGGATTTCGTATGGGATTTCGTACGGGATTTCGATTTCATACGGGATTTCGTACGGGATTTCAAACGGGATTTCGATTTCATACGGGATTTCGATTTCGTATGGGATTTCGTAGGGGATAACGTTTTTGTGCGTGATTTCGGACTGGATTTCGTACAGGATTTTGTACGGGATTTCGGAAGGGATTTCGGACTGGTTTTTGGACGGGATTTCGGACGGGATTTAGATATCGGACGAGATTTCGATTTCGGAAGGGATTTCGTATGGGATTTCGTACGGGATTTCGATTTCATACGGGATTTCGTACGGGATTTCAAACGGGATTTCGATTTCATACGGGATTTCGATTTCGTACGGGATTTCGTACGGGATTACGATTTTGTACGGGATTTCGGACTGGATTTCGTACAAGATTTCGTACGGGATTTCGGAAGGTATTTCGGACTGGTTTTTGGACGGGATTTCGGACTTGATTTAGATTTTGGACGGGATTTAGATTTCGGAAGGAATTTCGTATGGGATTTCGTACGGGATTTCGATTTCGTACGGGATTTCGTACGGGATTTCGTACGGGATTTCGATTTCATACGGGATTTCGATTTCGTACGGGATTTTGTACAGGATTTCGTACGGGATGTCGTACGGGATTTTGGACGGGATTTCGGACGGGATTTCGAACGGGATTTCGGATGGGATTTCGGACTGGATTTCGTACAGGATTTCGTACGGGATTTCGTACAGGATTTTGGACGGGATTTCGGACGGGATTTCGGACGGGATTTCGGATGAGATTTCGGACTGGATTTCGTACAGGATTTTGTATGGGATTTCGTACGGGATTTCGGACTGGATTTCGGACGGGATTTCGGGCGGGATTTCGTACGGGTTTCGGACGGGATTTCAGACGGGATTTCGGACGGGATTTCGTATGGGATTTTGTACGGGATTTCGTACGGGATTTCGTACAGGATTTCGGACGGGATTTCGGACGGGATTTCGTACGGGATTTCTTACGGGATTTCGTACTGGATTTCGTACGGGATTTCGGACTGGATTTCGGACGCGATTTCGGACGGGATTTCGGATGGGATTTCGTACGGGATTTCGTACGGGATTTCGTACGGGATTTCGATTTCGTACGAAATTTCGATTTCGTACGGGATTTCGTACGGGATTACGATTTTGTACGGGATTTCGGACTGGATTTCGTACAGGATTTCGTACGGGATTTCGGAAGGGATTTCGGACTGGTTTTTGGACGGGATTTCGGACGTGATTTAGATTTTGGACGGGATTTAGATTTAGGAAGGGATTTCGTAAGGGATTTCGTACGGGATTTCGATTTCGTACGGGATTTCGTATGGGATTTTGTATGGGATTTGTACAGGATTTCGGACGGGATTTCGGACGGGATTTCGGACAGGATTTCAGACAGAATTTCGGACGGGATTTCGGACGGGATTTCGGACGGGATTTCGGACGGGATTTCGTACGGGATTTCGATTTCATACGGGATTTCGATTTCGTACGGGATTTCGTACAGGATTTCGTACGGGATTTCGTACGGGATTTTGGACGGGATTTCGGACGGGATTTCGGACGGGATTTCGGATGGGATTTCGGACTGGATTTCGTACAGGATTTCGTACGAGATTTCGTACAGAATTTTGGACGGGATTTCGGACGGGATTTCTGACTGGATTTCGTACAGGATTTCGTACGGGATGTCGTACAGGATTTTGGACAGGATTTCGGACGGGATTTCGGACGGGATTTCGGACGGGATTTCGGACGGGATTTCGGACGGGATTTCGATTTCATACGGGATTTCGATTTCGTACGGGATTTCGTACAGGATTTTGGACGGGATTTCGGACAGAATTTTGGACGGGATTTCGGACGCGATTTCGGACGGGATTTCGGATGGGATTTCGTACGGGATTTCGTACGGGATTTCGTACGGGATTTCGATTTCGTACGAAATTTCGATTTCGTACGGGATTTCGTACGGGATTACGATTTTGTACGGGATTTCGGACTGGATTTCGTACAGGATTTCGTACGGGATTTCGGAAGGGATTTCGGACTGGTTTTTGGACGGGATTTCGGACGTGATTTAGATTTTGGACGGGATTTAGATTTAGGAAGGGATTTCGTAAGGGATTTCGTACGGGGATTTCGATTTCGTACGGGATTTCGTATGGGATTTTGTATGGGATTTGTACAGGATTTCGGACGGGATTTCGGACGGGATTTCGGACAGGATTTCAGACAGAATTTCGGACGGGATTTCGGACGGGATTTCGGACGGGATTTCGGACGGGATTTCGTACGGGATTTCGATTTCATACGGGATTTCGATTTCGTACGGGATTTCGTACAGGATTTCGTACGGGATTTCGTACGGGATTTTGGACGGGATTTCGGACGGGATTTCGGACGGGATTTCGGATGGGATTTCGGACTGGATTTCGTACAGGATTTCGTACGAGATTTCGTACAGAATTTTGGACGGGATTTCGGACGGGATTTCTGACTGGATTTCGTACAGGATTTCGTACGGGATGTCGTACAGGATTTTGGACAGGATTTCGGACGGGATTTCGGACGGGATTTCGGACGAGATTTCGTACAGGATTTTGGACGGGATTTCGGACGGGATTTCGGACAGGATTTCGGAAGAGATTTCGGACTGGATTTCGTACAGGATTTTGTATGGGATTTCGTACGGGATTTCGGACTGGATTTCGGACGGGATTTCGGACGGGATTTCGTACAGGATTTCAGACGGGATTTCAGACGGGATTTCGGACGGGATTTCGTATAGGATTTCGTACGGGATTTCGTACGGGATTTTGTATGGGATTTCGTACAGGATTTCGGACGGGATTTCGGACGGGATTTCGGACAGGATTTCAGACGGGATTTCGGACGGGATTTCGGACGGGATTTCGGACGGGATTTCGGACGGGATTTCGATTTCATACGGGATTTCGATTTCGTACGGGATTTCGTACAGGATTTTGGACGGGATTTCGGACAGAATTTTGGACGGGATTTCGGACGCGATTTCGGACGGGATTTCGGATGGGATTTCGTACGGGATTTCGTACGGGATTTCGTACGGGATTTCGATTTTGTACGGGATTTCGGACTGTATTTCATACAGGATTTCGTACGGGATTTCGGACTGGTTTTTGGACGGGATTTCGGACGGGATTTAGATATCGGACGGGATTTAGATTTCGGAAGGGATTTCGTATGGGATTTTGTACGGGATTTCGATTTCATACGGGATTTCGTACGGGATTTCAAACGGGATTTCGATTTCATACGGGATTTCGATTTCGTACGGGATTTTCGTACAGGATTACGTTTTGCGCGGGATTTCGGACTGGATTTCGTACAGGATTTCGTACGGGATTTCGGAAGGGATTTCGGACTGGTTTTGGATGGGATTTCGGACGGGATTTAGATATCGGACGGGATTTCGATTTCGGAAGGGATTTCGTATGGGATTTCGTACGGGATTTCGATTTCATACGGGATTTCGTACGGGATTTCAAACGGGATTTCGATTTCATACGGGATTTCGATGTCGTACGGGATTTCGTACGGGATTACGATTTTGTACGGGATTTCGGACTGGATTTCGTACAAGATTTCATACGGGATTTCAGAAGGTATTTCGGACTGGTTTTTGGACGGGATTTCGGACTTGATTTAGATTTTGGACGGGATTTAGATTTCGGAAGGGATTTCGTATGGGATTTCGTACGGGATTTCGATTTCGTACGGGATTTCGTACGGGATTTCGTACGGGATTTCGATTTCATACGGGATTTCGATTTCGTACGGGATTTCGTACAGGATTTCGTACGGGATGTCGTACGGGATTTTGGACGGGATTTCGGACGGGATTTCGAACGGGATTTCGGATGGGATTTCGGACTGGATTTCGTACAGGATTTCGTACGGGATTTCGTACAGGATTTTGGACGGGATTTCGGACGGGATTTCGGACGGGATTTCGGATGAGATTTCGGACTGGATTTCGTACAGGATTTTGTATGGGATTTCGTACGGGATTTCGGACTGGATTTCGGACGGGATTTCGGACGGGATTTCGTACAGGATTTCAGACGGGATTTCAGACGGGATTTCGGACGGGATTTCGTATAGGATTTCGTACGGGATTTCGTACGGGATTTTGTATGGGATTTCGTACAGGATTTCGGACGGGATTTCGGACGGGATTTCGGACAGGATTTCAGACGGGATTTCGGACGGGATTTCGGACGGGATTTCGGACGGGATTTCGGACGGGATTTCGATTTCATACGGGATTTCGATTTCGTACGGGATTTCGTACAGGATTTTGGACGGGATTTCGGACAGAATTTTGGACGGGATTTCGGACGCGATTTCGGACGGGATTTCGGATGGGATTTCGTACGGGATTTCGTACGGGATTTCGTACGGGATTTCGATTTTGTACGGGATTTCGGACTGTATTTCATACAGGATTTCGTACGGGATTTCGGACTGGTTTTTGGACGGGATTTCGGACGGGATTTAGATATCGGACGGGATTTAGATTTCGGAAGGGATTTCGTATGGGATTTTGTACGGGATTTCGATTTCATACGGGATTTCGTACGGGATTTCAAACGGGATTTCGATTTCATACGGGATTTCGATTTCGTACGGGATTTCGTACAGGGATTACGTTTTTGCGCGGGATTTCGGACTGGATTTCGTACAGGATTTCGTACGGGATTTCGGAAGGGATTTCGGACTGGTTTTTGGATGGGATTTCGGACGGGATTTAGATATCGGACGGGATTTCGATTTCGGAAGGGATTTCGTATGGGATTTCGTACGGGATTTCGATTTCATACGGGATTTCGTACGGGATTTCAAACGGGATTTCGATTTCATACGGGATTTCGATGTCGTACGGGATTTCGTACGGGATTACGATTTTGTACGGGATTTCGGACTGGATTTCGTACAAGATTTCGTACGGGATTTCAGAAGGTATTTCGGACTGGTTTTTGGACGGGATTTCGGACTTGATTTAGATTTTGGACGGGATTTAGATTTCGGAAGGGATTTCGTATGGGATTTCGTACGGGATTTCGATTTCGTACGGGATTTCGTACGGGATTTCGTACGGGATTTCGATTTCATACGGGATTTCGATTTCGTACTGGGATTTCGTACAGGATTTCGTACGGGATGTCGTACGGGATTTTGGACGGGATTTCGGACGGGATTTCGAACGGGATTTCGGATGGGATTTCGGACTGGATTTCGTACAGGATTTCGTACGGGATTTCGTACAGGATTTTGGACGGGATTTCGGACGGGATTTCGGAGGGGATTTCGGATGAGATTTCGGACTGGATTTCGTACAGGATTTTGTATGGGATTTCGTACGGGATTTCGGACTGGATTTCGGACGGGATTTCGGACGGGATTTCGTATGGGATTTAGTACGGGATTTTGTACGGGATTTCGTACAGGATTTCAGACGGGATTTCGGACGGGATTTCGTACGGGATTTCTTACGGGATTTCGTACTGGATTTCGTACGGGATTTCGGACGGGATTTCGGACGGGATTTCGGACGGGATTTCGAACGGGATTTCGGACGGGATTTCGATTTCGGACGGGATTTCGAACGGGATTTCCGACGGGATTTCGATTTCCTCCGGGATTTCGTACGGGATTTCGATTTTGTACGGGATTTCGTACGGGATTTTGTATGGGATTTCGTACAGGATTTCGTACGGGATTTCGGACGGGATTTCGGACAGGATTTCAGACGGGATTTCGGACGGGATTTCGGACGGGATTTTGGACGGGATTTCGGACGGGATTTCGTACGGGATTTCGATTTCATACGGGATTTCGATTTCGTACGGGATTTCGTACAGGATTTCGTATGGGATGTCGTACGGGATTTTGGACGGGATTTCGGACGGGATTTCGAACGGGATTTCGGATGGGATTTCGGACTGGATTTCGTACAGGATTTCGTAAGGGATTTCGTACAGGATTTTGGACGGGATTTCGGACGGGATTTCGGACGGGATTTCGGACGGGATTTCGGACGGGATTTCGGATGAGATTTCGGACTGGATTTCGTACAGGATTTTGTATGGGATTTCGTACGGGATTTCGGACTGGATTTCGGACGGGATTTCGGACGGGATTTCGTATGGGATTTCGTACGGGATTTTGTACGGGATTTTGTACAGGATTTCAGACGGGATTTCGGACGGGATTTCGTACGGGATTTCTTACGGGATTTCGTACTGGATTTCGTACGGGATTTCGGACGGGATTTCGGACGGGATTTCGAACGGGATTTCGGACGGGATTTCGATTTCGGACGGGATTTCATACGGGATTTCGATTTCGTACGGGATTTCTATTTCGTACGGGATGTCGAACGGGATTTCGTACGGGATTTCGATTTCATACGGGATTTCGATTTCGTACAGGATTTCGTACAGGATTTCGTACGGGATGTCGTACGGGATTTTGGACGGGATTTCGGACGGGATTTCGGACGGGATTTCGGATGGGATTTCGGACTGGATTTCGTACAGGATTTCGTACGGGATTTCGTACAGAATTTTGGACGGGATTTCGGACGGGATTTCGGACTGGATTTCGTACAGGATTTCGTACGGGATGTCGTACAGGATTTTGGACGGGATTTCGGACGGGATTTCGGACGGGATTTCGGATGAGATTTCGGACTGGATTTCGTACAGGATTTTGTATGGGATTTCGTACGGGATTTCGGACTGGATTTCGGACGGGATTTCGGACGGGATTTCGTACGGGATTTCGGACGGGATTTCAGACGGGATTTCGGACGGGATTTTGTATGGGATTTCGTACGGGATTTCGTATGGGATTTCGGACTGGATTTCGGACGTGATTTCGGACGGGATTTCGAATAGGATTTCGTATGGGATTTCGTACGGGATTTCGATTTCGTACGAAATTTCGATTTCGTACGGGATTTCGTAAGGGATTTCGGAAGGGATTTCGGACTGGTTTTTGGAAGGGATTTCGGACGTGATTTAGATTTTGGACGGGATTTAGATTTAGGAAGGGATTTCGTATGGGATTTCGTACGGGATTTCGTACGGGATGTCGTACGGGATTTTGGACGGGATTTCGGACGGGATTTTGGACGGGATTTTGGATGGGATTTCGGACTGGATTTCGTACAGGATTTCGTATGGGATTTCGTACAGGATTTTGGACGGGATTTCGGACTGGATTTCGTACAGGATTCGTACGGGATGTCGTACAGGATTTGGACGGGATTTCGTACGGGATTTCGGACGGGATTTCGGACAGGATTTTGTATGGGATTTCGTACGGGATTTCGGACTGGATTTCGGACGGGATTTTGGACGGGATTTCGTACGGGATTTCGATTTCATACGGGATTTCGATTTCGTACGGGATTTCGTACAGGATTTCGTATGGATGTCGTACGGGATTTTGGACGGATTTCGGACGGGATTTCGAACGGGATTTCGGATGGGATTTCGGACTGGATTTCGTACAGGATTTCGTAAGGGATTTCGTACAGGATTTGGACGGGATTTCGACGGATTTCGGACGGGATTTCGGACGGGATTTCGGACGGGATTTCGGATGAGATTTCGGACTGGATTTCGTACAGGATTTTGTATGGGATTTCGTACGGGATTTCGGACTGGATTTCGGACGGGATTTCGGACGGGATTTCGTATGGGATTTCGTACGGGATTTTGTACGGGATTTTGTACAGGATTCAGACGGGATTTCGGACGGGATTCGTACGGGATTTCTTACGGGATTTCGTACTGGATTTCGTACGGGATTTTGTACGGGATTTTGTACAGGATTTCAGACGGGATTTCGGATGGGATTTCGTACGGGATTTCTACGGATTTCGATGGTTTCGTACGGGATTTCGGACGGGATTTCGACGGGATTTCGATTTCGTACAGAATTTCGATTTCGTACGGGATTTCGTAAGGGATTCGGAAGGGATTTCGGACTGGTTTTTGGAAGGGATTTCGGACGTGATTTAGATTTTGGACGGGATTAGATTTAGGAAGGGATTTCGTATGGGATTTCGTACGGGATTTCGTACGGGATGTCGTACGGGATTTTGGACGGGATTTCGGACGGGATTTTGGACGGGATTTTGGATGGGATTTCGGACTGGATTTCGTACAGGATTTCGTATGGGATTTCGTACAGGATTTTGGACGGGATTTCGGACTGGATTTCGTACAGGATTTCGTACGGGATGTCGTACAGGATTTTGGACGGGATTTCGTACGGGATTTCGGACGGGATTTCGGACAGGATTTTGTATGGGATTTCGTACGGGATTTCGGACTGGATTTCGGACGGGATTTCGGACGGGATTTCGTACGGGATTTCGGACGGGATTTCAGACGGGATTTCGGACGGGATTTCGTATGGGATTTCGTACAGGATTTCGTACGGGATGTCGTACAGGATTTTGGACAGGATTTCGGACGGGATTTCGGACGGCATTTCGGACGGGATTTCGTACAGGATTTTGGACGGGATTTCGGACGGGATTTCGGACGGGATTTCGGATGAGATTTCGGACTGGATTTCGTACAGGATTTTGTATGGGATTTCGTACGGGATTTCGGACTGGATTTCGGATGGGATTTCGGACGGGATTTCGTACAGGATTTCAGACGGGATTTCAGACGGGATTTCGGACGGGATTTCGTATAGGATTTCGTACGGGATTTCGTACGGGATTTCGTACAGGATTTCGGACGGGATTTCGGACGGGATTTCGTACGGGATTTCTTACGGGATTTCGTACTGGATTTCGTACGGGATTTCGGACAGAATTTTGGACGGGATTTCGGACGCGATTTCGGACTGGATTTCGGATGGGATTTCGTACGGGATTTCGTACGGGATTTCGGACTGGTTTTTGGACGGGATTTCGGACGGGATTTAGATATCGGACGGGATTTAGATTTCGGAAGGGATTTCGTATGGGATTTCGTACGGGATTTCGATTTCATACGGGATTTCGTACGGGATTTCAAACGGGATTTCGATTTCATACGGGATTTCGATTTCGTACGGGATTTCGTACGGGATTACGATTTTGTACGGGATTTCGGACTGGATTTCGTACAAGATTTCGTACGGGATTTCGGAAGGTATTTTGGACTGGTTTTTGGACGGGATTTCGGACTTGATTTAGATTTTGGACGGGATTTAGATTTCGGAAGGGATTTCGTATGGGATTTCGTACGGGATTTCGATTTCGTACGGGATTTCGTACGGGATTTCGTACGGGATTTCGATTTCATACGGGATTTCGATTTCGTACGGGATTTCGTACAGGATTTCGTACGGGATGTCGTACGGGATTTTGGACGGGATTTCGGACGGGATTTCGAACGGGATTTCGGATGGGATTTCGGACTGGATTTCGTACAGGATTTCGTACGGGATTTCGTACAGGATTTTGGACGGGATTTCGGACGGGATTTCGGACGGGATTTCGGATGAGATTTCGGACTGGATTTCGTACAGGATTTTGTATGGGATTTCGTACGGGATTTCGGACTGGATTTCGGACGGGATTTCGGGCGGGATTTCGTACGGGTTTCGGACGGGATTTCAGACGGGATTTCGGACGGGATTTCGTATGGGATTTCGTACGGGATTTCGTACGGGATTTCGTACAGGATTTCGGACGGGATTTCGGACGGGATTTCGTACGGGATTTTTTACGGGATTTCGTACTGGATTTCGTACGGGTTTTCGGACTGGATTTCGGACGCGATTTCGGACGGGATTTCGGATGGGATTTCGTACGGGATTTCGTACGGGATTTCGTACGGGATTTCGATTTCGTACGAAATTTCGATTTCGTACGGGATTTCGTACGGGATTACGATTTTGTACGGGATTTCGGACTGGATTTCGTACAGGATTTCGTACGGGATTTCGGAAGGGATTTCGGACTGGTTTTTGGACGGGATTTCGGACGTGATTTAGATTTTGGACGGGATTTAGATTTAGGAAGGGATTTCGTAAGGGATTTCGTACGGGATTTCGATTTCATATGGGATTTCGATTTCGCACGGGATTTCGTACAGGATTTCGTACGGGATGTCGTACGGGATTTTGGACGGGATTTCGGACGGGATTTCGGACGGGATTTCGGATGGGATTTCGGACTGGATTTCGTACAGGATTTCGTACGGGATTTTGTACAGGATTTTGGACGGGATTTCGGATGGGATTTCGGACTGGATTTCGTACAGGATTTCGTATGGGATTTCGTACGGGATTTCGGACTGGATTTCGGACGGGATTTCGAACGGGATTTTGTACGGGATTTCGGACAGGATTTCAGACGGGATTTCGGACGGGATTTCGTATAAGATTTCATACGGGATTTCGTACGGGATTTCGTACAGGATTTCGGACGGGATTTCGGACGGGATTTCGGACGGGATTTCGTACGGGATTTCGATTTCGTACGGGATTTCGAACGGGATTTCGATTTCGTACGGGATTTCGTACGGGATTTCTATTTCGTACGGGATTTTGAACGGGATTTCGATTTCGTACGGGATTTCGTACGGGATTTCTATTTCGTACGGGATGTCGAACGGGATTTTGTAAGGGATTTCGATTTCGTACAGGATTTCGGACGGGATTTCGATTTCAGACGGGATTTCGTACGGGATTTCGTATGGGATTTCGATTTCGTACGGGACTTTGTAAGGGATTTCTATTTCGTACGGGATTTCTGACGGGATTTCCGACGGGATTTCGATTTCCTCCGGGATTTTGTACGGGATTTCGATTTCGTACGGGATTTCGTACGGGATTTTGTATGAATTTGTACAGGATTTCGGACGGGATTTCGGACGGGATTTCGGACAGGATTTCAGACGGGATTTCGGACGGGATTTCGGACGGGATTTCGGACGGGATTTCGGACGGGATTTCGTACGGGATTTCGATTTCATACGGGATTTCGATTTCGTACGGGATTTCGTACAGGATTTCGTACGGGATTTCGTACGGGATTTTGGACGGGATTTCGGACGGGATTTCGGACGGGATTTCGGATGGGATTTCGGACTGGATTTCGTACAGGATTTCGTACGAGATTTCGTACAGAATTTTGGACGGGATTTCGGACGGGATTTCGGACTGGATTTCGTACAGGATTTCGTACGGGATGTCGTACAGGATTTTGGACAGGATTTCGGACGGGATTTCGGACGGGATTTCGGACGGGATTTCGGACGGGATTTCGGATGAGATTTCGGACTGGATTTCGTACAGGATTTTGTATGGGATTTCGTACGGGATTTCGGACTGGATTTCGGACGGGATTTCGGACGGGATTTCGTACAGGATTTCAGACGGGATTTCAGACGGGATTTCGGACGGGATTTCGTATAGGATTTCGTACGGGATTTCGTACGGGATTTTGTATGGGATTTCGTACAGGATTTCGGACGGGATTTCGGACGGGATTTCGGACAGGATTTCAGACGGGATTTCGGACGGGATTTCGGACGGGATTTCGGACGGGATTTCGTACGGGATTTCGATTTCATACGGGATTTCGATTTCGTACGGGATTTCGTACAGGATTTCGTACGGGATGTCGTACTGGATTTCGTACGGGATTTCGGACAGAATTTTGGACGGGATTTCGGACGCGATTTCGGACGGGATTTCGGATGGGATTTCGTACGGGATTTCGTACGGGATTTCGTACGGGATTTCGATTTTGTACGGGATTTCGGACTGTATTTCATACAGGATTTCGTACGGGATTTCGGACTGGTTTTTGGACGGGATTTCGGACGGGATTTAGATATCGGACGGGATTTAGATTTCGGAAGGGATTTCGTATGGGATTTCGTACGGGATTTCGATTTCATACGGGATTTCGTACGGGATTTCAAACGGGATTTCGATTTCATACGGGATTTCGATTTCGTACGGGATTTCGTATGGGATTACGTTTTTGTGCGGGATTTCGGACTGGATTTCGTACAGGATTTCGTACGGGATTTCGGAAGGGAGTTCGGACTGGTTTTTGGACGGGATTTCGGACGGGATTTAGATATCGGACGGGATTTCGATTTCGGAAGGGATTTCGTATGGGATTTCGTACGGGATTTCGATTTCGTACGGGATTTCAAACGGGATTTCGATTTCATACGGGATTTCGATGTCGTACGGGATTTCGTACGGGATTACGATTTTGTACGGGATTTCGGACTGGATTTCGTACAAGATTTCGTACGGGATTTCGGAAGGTATTTCGGACTGGTTTTCGGACGGGATTTCGGACTTGATTTAGATTTTGGACGGGATTTAGATTTCGGAAGGGATTTCGTATGGGATTTCGTACGGGATTTCGATTTCGTACGGGATTTCGTACGGGATTTCGTACGGGATTTCGATTTCATACGGGATTTCGATTTCGTACGGGATTTCGTACAGGATTTCGTACGGGATGTCGTACGGGATTTTGGACGGGATTTCGGACGGGATTTCGAACGGGATTTCGGATGGGATTTCGGACTGGATTTCGTACAGGATTTCGTACGGGATTTCGTACAGGATTTTGGACGGGATTTCGGACGGGATTTCGGACGGGATTTCGGATGAGATTTCGGACTGGATTTCGTACAGGATTTTGTATGGGATTTCGTACAGGATTTCGGACTGGATTTCGGACGGGATTTCGGACGGGATTTCGTATGGGATTTAGTACGGGATTTTGTACGGGATTTCGTACAGGATTTCAGACGGGATTTCGGACGGGATTTCGTACGGGATTTCTTACGGGATTTCGTACTGGATTTCGTACGGGATTTCGGACGGGATTTCGGACGGGATTTCGGACGGGATTTCGAACGGGATTTCGGACGGGATTTCGATTTCGGACGGGATTTTGTACGGGATTTCGATTTCGTACGGGGTTTCGATTTCGTACGGGATTTCGTACGGGATTTCTATTTCGTACGGGATGTCGAACGGGATTTTGTAAGGGATTTCAATTTCGTACAGGATTTCGGACGGGATTTCGATTTCAGACGGGATTTTGTACGGGATTTCGTATGGGATTTCGATTTTCTACGGGATTTCGTACGGGATTTCGATTTCGTACGGGATTTTGTAAGGGATTTCTATTTTGTACGAGATTTCTGACGGGATTTCCGACGGGATTTCGATTTCCTCCGGGATTTCGTACGGGATTTCGATTTTGTACGGGATTTCGTACGGGATTTTGTATGGGATTTCGTACAGGATTTCGTACGGGATTTCGGACGGGATTTCGGACAGGATTTCAGACGGGATTTCGGACGGGATTTCGGACGGGATTTCGTACGGGATTTCGGACGGGATTTCGTACGGGATTTCGATTTCATACGGGATTTCGATTTCGTACGGGATTTCGTACAGGATTTCGTACGGGATGTCGTACGGGATTTCGGACGCGATTTCGGACGGGATTTCGGACTGGATTTCGTACAGGATTTCGTAAGGGATTTCGTACAGGATTTTGGACGGGATTTCGGACGGGATTTCGGACGGGATTTCGGATGAGATTTCGGACTGGATTTCGTACAGGATTTTGTATGGGATTTCGTACGGGATTTCGGACTGGATTTCGGACGGGATTTCGGACGGGATTTCGTATGGGATTTCGTACGGGATTTTGTACGGGATTTTGTACAGGATTTCAGACGGGATTTCGGACGGGATTTTGTACGGGATTTCTTACGGGATTTCGTACTGGATTTCGTACGGGATTTCGGACGGGATTTCGGACGGGATTTCGAACGGGATTTCGGACGGGATTTCGATTTCGGACGGGATTTCATACGGGATTTCGATTTCGTACGGGATTTCTATTTCGTACGGGATGTCGAACGGGATTTTGTAAGGGATTTCGATTTCGTACAGGATTTCGGACGGGATTTCGATTTCAGACGGGATTTCGTACGGGATTTCGTATGGGATTTCGATTTTCTACGGGATTTCGTACGGGATTTCGATTTCGTACGGGATTTTGTAAGGGATTTCTATTTTGTACGAGATTTCTGACGGGATTTCCGACGGGATTTCGATTTCCTCCGGGATTTCGTACGGGATTTCGATTTTGTACGGGATTTCGTACGGGATTTTGTATGGGATTTCGTACAGGATTTCGTACGGGATTTCGGACGGGATTTCGGACAGGATTTCAGACGGGATTTCGGACGGGATTTCGGACGGGATTTTGGACGGGATTTCGGACGGGATTTCGTACGGGATTTCGATTTCATACGGGATTTCGATTTCGTACAGGATTTCGTACAGGATTTCGTACGGGATGTCGTACGGGATATTGGACGGGATTTCGGACAGGATTTCGGACGGGATTTCGGATGGGATTTCGGACTGGATTTCGTACAGGATTTCGTACGGGATTTCGTACAGAATTTTGGACGGGATTTCGGACGGGATTTCGGACTGGATTTCGTACAGGATTTCGTACGGGATGTCGTACAGGATTTTGGACGGGATTTCGGACGGGATTTCGGACGGGATTTCGGATGAGATTTCGGACTGGATTTCGTACAGGATTTTGTATGGGATTTCGTACGGGATTTCGGACTGGATTTCGGACGGGATTTCGGACGGGATTTCGTATGGGATTTCGTACGGGATTTTGTACGGGATTTTGTACAGGATTTCAGACGGGATTTCGGACGGGATTTTGTACGGGATTTCTTACGGGATTTCGTACTGGATTTCGTACGGGATTTCGGACGGGATTTCGGACGGGATTTCGAACGGGATTTCGGACGGGATTTCGATTTCGGACGGGATTTCATACGGGATTTCGATTTCGTACGGGATTTCTATTTCGTACGGGATGTCGAACGGGATTTTGTAAGGGATTTCGATTTCGTACAGGATTTCGGACGGGATTTCGATTTCAGACGGGATTTCGTACGGGATTTCGTATGGGATTTCGATTTTCTACGGGATTTCGTACGGGATTTCGATTTCGTACGGGATTTTGTAAGGGATTTCTATTTTGTACGAGATTTCTGACGGGATTTCCGACGGGATTTCGATTTCCTCCGGGATTTCGTACGGGATTTCGATTTTGTACGGGATTTCGTACGGGATTTTGTATGGGATTTCGTACAGGATTTCGTACGGGATTTCGGACGGGATTTCGGACAGGATTTCAGACGGGATTTCGGACGGGATTTCGGACGGGATTTTGGACGGGATTTCGGACGGGATTTCGTACGGGATTTCGATTTCATACGGGATTTCGATTTCGTACAGGATTTCGTACAGGATTTCGTACGGGATGTCGTACGGGATATTGGACGGGATTTCGGACAGGATTTCGGACGGGATTTCGGATGGGATTTCGGACTGGATTTCGTACAGGATTTCGTACGGGATTTCGTACAGAATTTTGGACGGGATTTCGGACGGGATTTCGGACTGGATTTCGTACAGGATTTCGTACGGGATGTCGTACAGGATTTTGGACGGGATTTCGGACGGGATTTCGGACGGGATTTCGGATGAGATTTCGGACTGGATTTCGTACAGGATTTTGTATGGGATTTCGTACGGGATTTCGGACTGGATTTCGGACGGGATTTCGGACGGGATTTCGTATGGGATTTCGTACGGGATTTTGTACGGGATTTTGTACAGGATTTCAGACGGGATTTCGGACGGGATTTTGTACGGGATTTCTTACGGGATTTCGTACTGGATTTCGTACGGGATTTCGGACGGGATTTCGGACGGGATTTCGAACGGGATTTCGGACGGGATTTCGATTTCGGACGGGATTTCATACGGGATTTCGATTTCGTACGGGATTTCTATTTCGTACGGGATGTCGAACGGGATTTTGTAAGGGATTTCGATTTCGTACAGGATTTCGGACGGGATTTCGATTTCAGACGGGATTTCGTACGGGATTTCGTATGGGATTTCGATTTTCTACGGGATTTCGTACGGGATTTCGATTTCGTACGGGATTTTGTAAGGGATTTCTATTTTGTACGAGATTTCTGATGGGATTTCCGACGGGATTTCGATTTCCTCCGGGATTTCGTACGGGATTTCGATTTTGTACGGGATTTCGTACGGGATTTTGTATGGGATTTCGTACAGGATTTCGTACGGGATTTCGGACGGGATTTCAGACAGGATTTCAGACGGGATTTCGGACGGGATTTCGGACGGGATTTTGGACGGGATTTCGGACGGGATTTCGTACGGGATTTCGATTTCATACGGGATTTCGATTTCGTACAGGATTTCGTACAGGATTTCGTACGGGATGTCGTACGGGATTTTGGACGGGATATCGGACGGGATTTCGGACGGGATTTCGGATGGGATTTCGGACTGGATTTCGTACAGGATTTCGTACGGGATTTCGTACAGAATTTTGGACGGGATTTCGGACGGGATTTCGGACTGGATTTCGTACAGGATTTCGTACGGGATGTCGTACAGGATTTTGGACGGGATTTCGGACGGGATTTCGGACGGGATTTCGGATGAGATTTCGGACTGGATTTCGTACAGGATTTTGTATGGGATTTCGTACGGGATTTCGGACTGGATTTCGGATGGGATTTCGGACGGGATTTCGTACGGGATTTCGGACGGGATTTCAGACGGGATTTCGGACGGGATTTCGTATGGGATTTCGTACGGGATTTCGTACGGGATTTCGGACTGGATTTCGGACGCGATTTCGGACGGGATTTCGAATAGGATTTCGTACGGGATTTCGTACGGGATTTCGATTTCGTACGAAATTTCGATTTCGTACGGGATTTCGTAAGGGATTTCGGAAGGGATTTCGGACTGGTTTTTGGAAGGGATTTCGGACGTGATTTAGATTTTGGACGGGATTTAGATTTAGGAAGGGATTTCGTATGGGATTTCGTACGGGATTTCGTACGGGATGTCGTACGGGATTTTGGACGGGATTTCGGACGGGATTTTGGACGGGATTTTGGATGGGATTTCGGACTGGATTTCGTACAGGATTTCGTATGGGATTTCGTACAGGATTTTGGACGGGATTTCGGACGGGATTTTGGACGGGATTTTGGATGGGATTTCGGACTGGATTTCGTACAGGATTTCGTATGGGATTTCGGACAGGATTTTGTATGGGATTTCGTACGGGATTTCGGACTGGATTTCGGACGGGATTTCGGACGGGATTTCGTACGGGATTTCGGACGGGATTTCAGACGGGATTTCGGACGGGATTTCGTATGGGATTTCGTACAGGATTTCGTACGGGATTTCGTACGGGATTTCGGACGGGATTTCGGACGGGATTTCGTACGGGATTTCTTACGGGATTTCGTACTGGATTTCGTACGGGATTTCGGACTGGATTTCGGACGCGATTTCGTACGGGATTTCGTACAGGATTTCGTACGGGATGTCGTACGGGATTTTGGACGGGATTTCGGACAGGATTTCGGACGGGATTTCGGATGGGATTTCGGACTGGATTTCGTACAGGATTTCGTACGGGATTTCGTACAGAATTTTGGACGGGATTTCGGACGGGATTTCGGACTGGATTTCGTACGGGATGTCGTACAGGATTTTGGACGGGATTTTGGACGGGATTTCGGACGGGATTTCGGATGAGATTTCGGACTGGATTTCGTACAGGATTTTGTATGGGATTTCGTACGAGATTTCGGACTGGATTTCGGACGGGATTTCGGACGGGATTTCGTACGGGATTTCGGACGGGATTTCAGACGGGATTTCGGACGTTATTTCGTATGGGATTTCGTACGGGATTTCGTACGGGATTTCGTACGGGATTTCTTACGGGATTTCGTACTGGATTTCGTACGGGATTTCGGACTGGATTTCGGACGCGATTTCGGACGGGATTTCGGATGGGATTTCGTACGGGATTTCGTACGGGATTTCGTACGGGATTTCGATTTCGTACGAAATTTCGATTTCGTACGGGATTTCGTACGGGATTACGATTTTGTACGGGATTTCGGACTGGATTTCGTACAGGATTTCGTACCGGATTTCGGAAGGGATTTCGGACTGGTTTTTGGACGGGATTTCGGACGTGATTTAGATTTTGGACGGGATTTAGATTTAGGAAGGGATTTCGTATGGGATTTCGTACGGGATTTCGTACGGGATGTCGTACAGGATTTTGGACGGGATTTCGGACGGGATTTCGGACGGGATTTCGGATGGGATTTCGGACTGGATTTCGTACAGGATTTCGTACGGGATTTCGTACAGGATTTCGTATGGGATTTCGGACGGGATTTCAGACGGGATTTCGGACGGGATTTTGTATGGGATTTCGTACGGGATTTCGTACGGGATTTCGTACAGGATTTCGGACGGGATTTCGGACGGGATTTCGTACGGGATTTCTTACGGGATTTCGTACTGGATTTCGTACGGGATTTCGGACTGGATTTCGGACGCGATTTCGGACGGGATTTCGGATGGGATTTCGTACGGGATTTCAAACGGGATTTCGATTTCATACGGGATTTCGATTTCGTACGGGATTTCGGACGGGATTACGATTTTGTACGGGATTTCGGACTGGATTTCGTACAGGATTTCGTACGGGATTTCGGAAGGGATTTCGGACTGGTTTTTGGACGGGATTTCGGACGTGATTTAGATTTTGGACGGGATTTAGATTTCGTACGGGATTTCGTATGGGATTTCGTACGGGATTTCGATTTCATACGGGATTTCGATTTCGTACGGGATTTCGTACAGGATTTCGTGATGTCGTACGGGATTTTGGACGGGATTTCGGACGGGATTTCGGACGGGATTTCGGATGGGATTTCGGACTGGATTTCGTACAGGATTTTGTACGGGATGTCGTACGGGATTTTGGACGGGATTTCGGACAGGATTTCGGACGGGATTTCGGACTGGATTTCGTACAGGATTTCGTACGGGATGTCGTACAGGATTTTGGACGGGATTTCGGACGGGATTTCGGACGGGATTTCGGATGAGATTTCGGACTGGATTTCGTACAGGATTTTGTATGGGATTTCGTACGGGATTTCGGACTGGATTTCGGACGGGATTTCGGACGGGATTTCGTACGGGATTTCGATTTCGTACGAAATTTCGATTTCGTACGGGATTTCGTAAGGGATTTCGGGAAGGGATTTCGGACTGGTTTTTGGAAGGGATTTCGGACGTGATTTAGATTTTGGACGGGATTTAGATTTAGGAAGGGATTTCGTATGGGATTTCGTACGGGATTTCGTACGGGATGTCGTACGGGATTTTGGACGGGATTTCGGACGGGATTTTGGACGGGATTTTGGATGGGATTTCGGACTGGATTTCGTACAGGATTTCGTATGGGATTTCGTACAGGATTTTGGACGGGATTTCGGACGGGATTTTGGACGGGATTTTGGATGGGATTTCGGACTGGATTTCGTACAGGATTTCGTATGGGATTTCGGACAGGATTTTGTATGGGATTTCGTACGGGATTTCGGACTGGATTTCGGACGGGATTTCGGACGGGATTTCGTACGGGATTTCGGACGGGATTTCAGACGGGATTTCGGACGGGATTTCGTATGGGATTTCGTACAGGATTTCGTACGGGATTTCGTACGGGATTTCGGACGGGATTTCGGACGGGATTTCGTACGGGATTTCTTACGGGATTTCGTACTGGATTTCGTACGGGATTTCGGACTGGATTTCGGACGCGATTTCGTACGGGATTTCGTACAGGATTTCGTACGGGATGTCGTACGGGATTTTGGACGGGATTTCGGACAGGATTTCGGACGGGATTTCGGATGGGATTTCGGACTGGATTTCGTACAGGATTTCGTACGGGATTTCGTACAGAATTTTGGACGGGATTTCGGACGGGATTTCGGACTGGATTTCGTACGGGATGTCGTACAGGATTTTGGACGGGATTTTGGACGGGATTTCGGACGGGATTTCGGATGAGATTTCGGACTGGATTTCGTACAGGATTTTGTATGGGATTTCGTACGAGATTTCGGACTGGATTTCGGACGGGATTTCGGACGGGATTTCGTACGGGATTTCGGACGGGATTTCAGACGGGATTTCGGACGGGATTTCGTATGGGATTTCGTACGGGATTTCGTACGGGATTTCGTACGGGATTTCTTACGGGATTTCGTACTGGATTTCGTACGGGATTTCGGACTGGATTTCGGACGCGATTTCGGACGGGATTTCGGATGGGATTTCGTACGGGATTTCGTACGGGATTTCGTACGGGATTTCGTACGGGATTTCGTACAGGATTTCGGACGGGATTTCGGACGGGATTTCGTACGGGATTTCTTACGGGATTTCGTACTGGATTTCGTACGGGATTTCGGACTGGATTTCGGACGCGATTTCGGACGGGATTTCGGATGGGATTTCGTACGGGATTTCAAACGGGATTTCGATTTCATACGGGATTTCGATTTCGTACGGGATTTCGGACGGGATTACGATTTTGTACGGGATTTCGGACTGGATTTCGTACAGGATTTCGTACGGGATTTCGGAAGGGATTTCGGACTGGTTTTTGGACGGGATTTCGGACGTGATTTAGATTTTGGACGGGATTTAGATTTCGTACGGGATTTCGTATGGGATTTCGTACGGGATTTCGATTTCATACGGGATTTCGATTTCGTACGGGATTTCGTACAGGATTTCGTGATGTCGTACGGGATTTTGGACGGGATTTCGGACGGGATTTCGGACGGGATTTCGGATGGGATTTCGGACTGGATTTCGTACAGGATTTTGTACGGGATGTCGTACGGGATTTTGGACGGGATTTCGGACAGGATTTCGGACGGGATTTCGGACTGGATTTCGTACAGGATTTCGTACGGGATGTCGTACAGGATTTTGGACGGGATTTCGGACGGGATTTCGGACGGGATTTCGGATGAGATTTCGGACTGGATTTCGTACAGGATTTTGTATGGATTTCGTACGGGATTTCGGACTGGATTTCGGACGGGATTTCGGACGGGATTTCGTACGGGATTTCGGACGGGATTTCAGACTGGATTTCGGACGGGATTTCGTATGGGATTTCGTACGGGATTTCGTACGAGATTTCGTACACGATTTCGGACGGGATTTCGGACGGGATTTCGGACGTGATTTAGATTTTGGACGGGATTTAGATTTCGGAAGGGATTTCGTATGGGATTTCGTACGGGATTTCGATTTCGTATGGGATTTCGTACGGGATTTCGTACGGGATTTCTTACGGGATTTCGTACTGGATTTCGTACGGGATTTCGGACTGGATTTCGGACGGGATTTTGGACGGGATTTCGTACGGGATTTCTTACGGGATTTCGTACTGGATTTCGTACGGGATTTCGGACTGGATTTCGGACGCGATTTCGGACGGGATTTCGGATTCATACGAAATTTCGATTTTGTACGGGATTTCGGACGGGATTACGATTTTGTACGGGATTTCGGACTGGATTTCGTACAGGATTTCGTACGGGATTTCGGAAGGGATTTCGGACTGGTTTTTGGACGGGATTTCGGACGTGATTTAGATTTGGACGGGATTTAGATTTCGGAAGGGATTTCGTATGGGATTTCGTACAAGATTTCGATTTCGTACGGGATTTCGTACGGGATTTCGTACGGGATTTCGATTTCATACGGGATTTCGATTTCGTACGGGATTTCGTACAGGATTTCGTACGGGATGTCGTACGGGATTTTGGACGGGATTTCGGACGGGATTTCGGACGGGATTTCGGATGGGATTTCGGACTGGATTTCGTACAGGATTTCGTACGGGATGTCGTACGGGATTTCGGACGAGATTTCGGACTGGATTTCGTACAGGATTTCGGACTGGATTTCGTACAGGATTTTGGACGGGATTTCGGACGGGATTTCGGACGGGATTTCGGATGAGATTTCGGACTGGATTTCGTACAGGATTTTGTATGGGATTTCGTACGGGATTTCGGACTGGATTTCGGATGGGATTTCGGACGGGATTTCGTACGGGATTTTGGACGGGATTTCAGACGGGATTTCGGACGGGATTTCGTATGGGATTTCGTACGGGATTTCGTACGGGATTTCGTACAGGATTTCGGACGGGATTTCGGACGGGATTTCGGACGTGATTTAGATTTTGGACGGGATTTAGATTTCGGAAGGGATTTCGTATGGGATTTCGTACGGGATTTCGATTTCGTACGGGATTTCGTACGGGATTTCGTACGGGATTTCGATTTCATACGGGATTTCGATTTCGTACGGGATTTCGTACAGGATTTCGTACGGGATGTCGTACGGGATTTTGGACGGGATTTCGGACGGGATTTCGGACGGGATTTCGGATTGGATTTCCGACTGGATTTCGTACAGGATTTCGTACGGGATTTCGTACAGGATTTTGGACGGGATTTCGGATGGGATTTCGGACTGGATTTCGTACAGGATTTCGTACGGGATGTCGTACAGGATTTTGGACGGGATTTCGGACGAGATTTCGGACGGGATTTCGAATGAGATTTCGGACTGGATTTCGTACAGGATTTTGTATGGGATTTCTTAGGCGATTTCGGACTGGATTTCGGACGGGATTTCGGACGGGATTTCGTATGGGATTTCGGACGGGATTTCAGACGGGATTTCGGACGGGATTTCGTATGGGATTTCGTACGGGATTTCGTACTGGATTTCGTACGGGATTTCGGACGGGATTTCGGACGGGATTTCGGACGGGATTTCGAACGGGATTTCGGACGGGATTTCGATTTCGGACGGGATTTCGTACGGGATTTCGATTTCGTACGGGATTTCGAACGGGATTTCGATTTCGTACGGGATTTCGTACAGGATTTCTATTTCGTACGGGATGTCGAACAGGATTTTGTAAGGGATTTCGATTTCGTACAGGATTTCGGACGGGATTTCGATTTCAGACGGGATTTCGTACGGGATTTCGTATGGGATTTCGATTTCTTACGGGATTTCGTACGGGATTTCGATTTTGTACGGGATTTTGTAAGAGATTTCTATTTCGTACGGGATTTCTGACGGGATTTCCGACGGGATTTCGATTTCCTACGGGATTTCGTACGGGATTTCGATTTCGTACGGGATTTCGTATGGGATTTTGTATGGGATTTCGTACAGGATTTCGTACGGGATTTCGGACGGGATTTCGGACAGGATTTCAGACGGGATTTCGGACAGGATTTCGTACGGGATTTCAATTTCATACGGGATTTCGATTTCGTACGGGATTTCGTACAGGATTTCGTACGGGATGTCGTACGGGATTTTGGACGGGATTTCGGACTGGATTTCGGACGGGATTTCGGATGGGATTTCGGACTGGATTTCGTACAGGATTTCGTACGGGATGTCGTACAGGATTTTGGACGGGATTTCGGACGGGATTTCGGACGGGATTTCGGATGAGATTTCGGACTGGATTTCGTACAGGATTTTGTATGGGATTTCGTACGGGATTTCGGACTGGATTTCGGACGGGATTTCGGACGGGATTTCGGACGGGATTTCGTACGGGATTTCTTACGGGATTTCGTACTGGATTTCGTACAGGATTTCGGACTGGATTTCGGACGCGATTTCGGACGGGATTTCAGATGGGATTTCGTACGGGATTTCATACGGGATTTTGTACGGGATTTCGATTTCGTACGAAATTTCGATTTCGTCCGGGATATCGTACGGATTTCGATTTTGTACAGGATTTCGGACTGGATTTCGTACAGGATTTCATACGGGATTTCGGACTGGTTTTTGGACGGGATTTCGGACGGGATTTAGATATCGGACGGGATTTTGATTTCGGAAGGGATTTCGTATGGGATTTCGTACGGGATTTCGATTTCATACGGGATTTCGTACGGGATTTCAAACGGGATTTCGATTTCATACGGGATTTCGATTTCGTTCGGGATTTCGTACGGGATGTCGTACGGGATTTTGGACAGGATTTCGGACGGGATTTCGGAGGGGATTTCGGATGGGATTTCGGACTTGATTTTGTACAGGATTTCGTACGGGATTTCGTACAGGATTTTGGACGGGATTTCGGACGGGATTTCGGACTGGATTTCGTACAGGATTTCGTACGGGATGTCGTTCAGGATTTTGGACGGGATTTCGGACGGGATTTCGGACGGGATTTCAGATGAGATTTCGGACTGGATTTCGTACAGGATTTGTATGGGATTTCGTACGGGATTTTGGACTGGATTTGGACGGGATTTCGGACGGGATTTCGTACGGGATTTCGGACGGGATTTCAGACGGGATTTCGGACGGGATTTCGTACTGGATTTCGTACGGGATTTCGGACAGGATTTCGGACGGGATTTCGGACGGGATTTCGAACGGGATTTCGGACGGGATTTCGATTTCGGACGAGATTTTGTACGGGATTTCGATTTCGTACGGGATTTCGAAGGGGATTTCGATTTCGTACGGGATTTCGTACGGGATTTCGATTTCGTACAGGATTTCGGACGGGATTTCGATTTCAGACGGGATTTCGTACGGGATTTCGTATGGGATTTCGATTTCCTATGGAATTTCGTACGGGATTTCGATTTCGTACGGGATTTTGTAAGGGATTTCTATTTCGTACGGGATTTCTGACGGGATTTTCCGACGGGATTTCGATTTCCTACGGGATTTCGTACAGGATTTCGATTTCGTACGGGATTCATATGGGATTTTGTATGGGATTTCGTACAGGATTTCGTACGGGATTTCGGACGGGATTTCGGACAGGATTTCAGACGGGATTTCGGACGGGATTTTGGACTGGATTCGGACGGGATTTCGGACGGGATTTCGTACGGGATTTCAATTTCATACGGGATTTCGATTTCGTCGGGATTTCGTACAGGATTTCGTACGGGATGTCGTACGGGATTTTGGACGGGATTTCGGACGGGATTTCGAACGGGATTTCGGACGGGATTTCGGGATGGGATTTTGGACTGGATTTCGTACAGGATTTCGTACGGGATGTCGTACAGGATTTTGGACGGGATTTCGGACGGGATTTCGGACGGGATTTCGGATGAGATTTCGGACTGGATTTCGTACAGGATTTTGTATGGGATTTCGTACGGGATTTCGGACTGGATTTCGGACGGGATTTCGGACGGGATTTCGTACGGGATTTCGGACGGGATTTCAGACGGGATTTCGGACGGGATTTCGTATGGGATTCGTACGGGATTTCGTACGGGATTTCGTACAGGATTTCGGACGGGATTTCGGACAGGATTTTGTACGGGATTTCTTACGGGATTTCGTACTGGATTTCGTACGGGATTTCGGACTGGATTTCGGACGCGATTTCGGACGGGATTTCGGATGGGATTTCGTACGGGATTTCGTACGGGATTTCGTACGGGATTTCGATTTCGTACGAAATTTCGATTTCGTCCGGGATATCGTACGGGATTTCGATTTTGTACAGGATTTCGGACTGGATTTCGTACAGGATTTCGTACGGGATTTCGGAAGGGATTTCGTACGGGATTTCATACGGGATTTTGTACGGGATTTCGATTTCGTACGAAATTTCGATTTCGTCCGGGATATCGTACGGGATTTCGATTTTGTACAGGATTTCGGACTGGATTTCGTACAGGATTTCATACGGGATTTCGGACTGGTTTTTGGACGGGATTTCGGACGGGATTTAGATATCGGACGGGATTTTGATTTCGGAAGGGATTTCGTATGGGATTTCGTACGGGATTCGATTTCATACGGGATTTCGTACGGGATTTCAAACGGGATTTCGATTTCATACGGGATTTAGATTTCGTTCGGGATTTCGTACGGGATGTCGTACGGGATTTTGGACAGGATTTCGGACGGGATTTCGGAAGGGATTTCGTATGGGATTTCCGTACGGGATTTCGATTTCGTACGGGATTTCGTACGGGATTTCGTACGGGATTTCGATTTCATACGGGATTTCGATTTCGTACGGGATTTCGTACAGGATTTCGTACGGGATGTCGTACGGGATTTTGGACGGGATTTCGGACGGGATTTCGGACGGGATTTCGGATTGGATTTCCGACTGGATTTCGTACAGGATTTCGTACGGGATTTCGTACAGGATTTTGGACGGGATTTCGGATGGGATTTCGGACTGGATTTCGTACAGGATTTCGTACGGGATGTCGTACAGGATTTTGGACGGGATTTCGGACGAGATTTCGGACGGGATTTCGAATGAGATTTCGGACTGGATTTCGTACAGGATTTTGTATGGGATTTCTTAGGCGATTTCGGACTGGATTTCGGACGGGATTTCGGACGGGATTTCGTATGGGATTTCGGACGGGATTTCAGACGGGATTTCGGACGGGATTTCGTATGGGATTTCGTACGGGATTTCGTACTGGATTTCGTACGGGATTTCGGACGGGATTTCGGACGGGATTTCGGACGGGATTTCGAACGGGATTTCGGACGGGATTTCGATTTCGGACGGGATTTCGTACGGGATTTCGATTTCGTACGGGATTTCGAACGGGATTTCGATTTCGTACGGGATTTCGTACAGGATTTCTATTTCGTACGGGATGTCGAACAGGATTTTGTAAGGGATTTCGATTTCGTACAGGATTTCGGACGGGATTTCGATTTCAGACGGGATTCGTACGGGATTTCGTATGGGATTTCAATTTCTTACGGGATTTCGTACGGGATTTCGATTTTGTACGGGATTTTGTAAGAGATTTTCTTTCGTACGGGATTTCTGACGGGATTTCCGACGGGATTTCGATTTCCTACGGGATTTCGTACGGGATTTCGATTTCGTACGGGATTTCGTATGGGATTTTGTATGGGATTTCGTACAGGATTTCGTACGGGATTTCGGACGGGATTTCGGGATTCGGACAGGATTTCAGACGGGATTTCGGACAGGATTTCGTACGGGATTTCAATTTCATACGGGATTTCGATTTCGTACGGGATTTCGTACAGGATTTCGTACGGGATGTCGTACGGATTTTGGACGGGATTTCGGACTGGATTTCGGACGGGATTTCGGATGGGATTTCGGACTGGATTTCGTACAGGATTTCGTACGGGATGTCGTACAGGATTTTGGACGGGATTTCGGACGGGATTTCGGACGGGATTTCGGATGAGATTTCGGACTGGATTTCGTACAGGATTTTGTATGGGATTTCGTACGGGATTTCGGACTGGATTTCGGACGGGATTTCGGACGGGATTTCGGACGGGATTTCGTACGGGATTTCTTACGGGATTTCGTACTGGATTTCGTACAGGATTTCGGACTGGATTTCGGACGCGATTTCGGACGGGATTTCAGATGGGATTTCGTACGGGATTTCATACGGGATTTTGTACGGGATTTCGATTTCGTACGAAATTTCGATTTCGTCCGGGATATCGTACGGGATTTCGATTTTGTACAGGATTTCGGATGGATTTCGTACAGGATTTCATACGGGATTTCGGACTGGTTTTTGGACGGGATTTCGGACGGGATTTAGATATCGGACGGGATTTTGATTTCGGAAGGGATTTCGTATGGGATTTCGTACGGGATTTCGATTTCATACGGGATTTCGTACGGGATTTCAAACGGGATTTCGATTTCATACGGGATTTCGATTTCGTTCGGGATTTCGTACGGGATGTCGTACGGGATTTTGGACAGGATTTCGGACGGGATTTCGGAGGGGATTCGGATGGGATTTCGGACTTGATTTTGTACAGGATTTCGTACGGGATTTCGTACAGGATTTTGGACGGGATTCGGACGGGATTTCGGACTGGATTTCGTACAGGATTTCGTACGGGATGTCGTTCAGGATTTTGGACGGGATTTCGGACGGGATTTCGGACGGGATTTCAGATGAGATTTCGGACTGGATTTCGTACAGGATTTGTATGGGATTTCGTACGGGATTTGGACTGGATTTTGGACGGGATTTCGGACGGGATTTCGTACGGGATTTCGGACGGGATTTCAGACGGGATTTCGGACGGGATTTCGTACTGGATTTCGTACGGGATTTCGGACAGGATTTCGGACGGGATTTCGGACGGGATTTCGAACGGGATTTCGACGGGATTTCGATTTCGGACGAGATTTGTACGGGATTTCGATTTCGTACGGGATTTCGAAGGGGATTTCGATTTCGTACGGGATTTCGTACGGGATTTCGATTTCGTACAGGATTTCGGACGGGATTTCGATTTCAGACGGATTTCGTACGGGATTTTCGTATGGGATTTTCGTTTCCATGAATTCGTACGGGATTTCGATTTCGTACGGGATTTTGTAAGGGATTTCTATTTCGTACGGGATTCTGACTGGATTTCCGACGGGATTTCGATTTCCTACGGGATTCGTACAGGATTTCGATTTCGTACGGGATTTCATATGGGATTTTGTATGGGATTTCGTACAGGATTTCGTACGGGATTTCGGACGGGATTTCGGACAGGATTTCAGACGGGATTTCGGACGGGATTTTGGACTGGATTTCGGACGGGATTTCGGACGGGATTTCGTACGGGATTTCAATTTCATACGGGATTTCGATTTCGTCGGGATTTCGTACAGGATTTCGTACGGGATGTCGTACGGGATTTTGGACGGGATTTCGGACGGGATTTCGAACGGGATTTCGGACGGGATTTCGGATGGGATTTTGGACTGGATTTCGTACAGGATTTCGTACGGGATGTCGTACAGGATTTTGGACGGGATTTCGGACGGGATTTCGGACGGGATTTCGGATGAGATTTCGGACTGGATTTCGTACAGGATTTGTATGGGATTTCGTACGGGATTTCGGACTGGATTTCGGACGGGATTTCGGACGGGATTTCGTACGGGATTTCGGACGGGATTTCAGACGGGATTTCGGACGGGATTTCGTATGGGATTTCGTACGGGATTTCGTACGGGATTTCGTACAGGATTTCGGACGGGATTTCGGACAGGATTTTGTACGGGATTTCTTACGGGATTTCGTACTGGATTTCGTACGGGATTTCGGACTGGATTTCGGACGCGATTTCGGACGGGATTTCGGATGGGATTTCGTACGGGATTTCGTACGGGATTTCGTACGGGATTTCGATTTCGTACGAAATTTCGATTTCGTCCGGGATATCGTACGGGATTTCGATTTTGTACAGGATTTCGGACTGGATTTCGTACAGGATTTCGTACGGGATTTCGGAAGGGATTTCGTACGGGATTTCATACGGGATTTTGTACGGGATTTCGATTTCGTACGAAATTTCGATTTCGTCCGGGATATCGTACGGGATTTCGATTTTGTACAGGATTTCGGACTGGATTTCGTACAGGATTTCATACGGGATTTCGGACTGGTTTTTGGACGGGATTTCGGACGGGATTTAGATATCGGACGGGATTTTGATTTCGGAAGGGATTCGTATGGGATTTCGTACGGGATTTCGATTTCATACGGGATTTCGTACGGGATTTCAAACGGGATTTCGATTCATACGGGATTTAGATTTCGTTCGGGATTTCGTACGGGATGTCGTACGGGATTTTGGACAGGATTTCGGACGGGATTTCGGAGGGGATTCGGATGGGATTTCGGACTTGATTTTGTACAGGATTTCGTACGGGATTTCGTACAGGATTTTGGACGGGATTCGGACGGGATTTCGGACTGGATTTCGTACAGGATTTCGTACGGGATGTCGTTCAGGATTTTGGACGGGATTTCGGACGGGATTTCGGACGGGATTTCAGATGAGATTTCGGACTGGATTTCGTACAGGATTTTGTATGGGATTTCGTACGGGATTTTGGACTGGATTTGGACGGGATTTCGGACGGGATTTCGTACGGGATTTCGGACGGGATTTCAGACGGGATTTCGGACGGGATTTCGTACTGGATTTCGTACGGGATTTCGGACAGGATTTCGGACGGGATTTCGGACGGGATTTCGAACGGGATTTCGGACGGGATTTCGATTTCGGACGAGATTTTGTACGGGATTTCGATTTCGTACGGGATTTCGAAGGGGATTTCGATTTCGTACGGGATTTCGTACGGGATTTCGATTTCGTACAGGATTTCGGACATGGATTTCGATTTCAGACGGATTTTACGGGATTTCGTATGGGATTTCGATTTCCTATGGAATTTCGTACGGGATTTCGATTCGTACGGATTTGTAAGGGATTTCTATTC
>NW_026891525.1:0-10493 GCF_015708825.2 Lethenteron reissneri
CGGTTGTTCTTGTTGTGTGAGAGTGTGAGTATGAGTGAGTGAGTGTGTGAGTGAGTGTGAGTGAGTGTGAGAGTGAGTGTGTGAGAGTGAGTATGAGTGAGAGTGAGTGTGTGAGAGTGTGAGAGTGAGGGAGTGAGAGTGTGTGAGAGTGAGTGTGTGAGAGTGAGTGTTTGAGAGTGAGTGTGTGAGAGTGAGGGTGTGAGAGTGTGTGACAGTGAGTGTGTGAGAGTGAGTGTGTGAGAGTGTGTGACAGTGAGTGTGTGAGAGTGTGTGACAGTGAGTGTGTGAGAGTGAGTGTGTGAGAGTGTGTGACAGTGAGTGTGTGAGAGTGAGTGTGTGAGAGTGAGTGTGTGAGAGTGAGTGTGTGAGAGTGAGTGTGTGACAGTGAGTGTGTGAGAGTGAGTGTGTGACAGTGAGTGTGTGAGAGTGAGGGTGTGAGAGTGTGTGACAGTGAGTGTGTGATAGTGTGAGAGTGAGAGAGTGAGAGTGAGTATGAGTGAGTGTGTGAGAGTGAGGGAGTGAGTATGTGAGAGTGAGTGTGAGAGTGTGTGAGAGTGAGTGTGTGAGAGCGAGTGTGTGAGAGTGTGTGACAGTGAGTGTGTGAGAGAGAGGGTGTGAGAGTGAGTGTGTGAGAGTGTGAGAGTGAGAGAGTGAGAGTGAGTATGAGTGAGTGTGTGAGAGTGAGGGTGTGAGAGTGAGTGTGTGAGAGTGAGTGTGTGAGAGTGTGTGACAGTGAGTGTGTGAGAGTGAGTGTGTGAGAGTGTGTGAGAGTGAGTGTGAGAGTGAGTGTGTGAGAGTGAGTGTGTGAGAGTGAGTGTGTGATAGTGAGTGTGTGAGAGTGAGTGTGTGAGAGTGTGTGAGAGTGAGTGTGTGAGAGTGAGTGTGTGAGAGTGAGTGTGTGAGAGTGAGTGTGTGAGAGTGAGTGTTGACAGTGAGTGTGTGAGAGTGAGGGTGTGAGAGTGTGTGAGAGTGAGTGTGAGAGTGTGTGAGAGTGTGTGATAGTGAGTGTGTGAGAGTGAGTGTGTGAGAGTGAGTGTGTGAGAGTGTGAGAGTGAGTGTGTGAGAGTGAGTGTGTGAGAGTGTGTGACAGTGAGTGTGTGAGAGTGAGGGTGTGAGAGTGAGTGTGTGAGAGTGTGAGAGTGAGAGAGTGAGAGTGAGTATGAGTGAGTGTGTGAGAGTGAGGGTGTGAGAGTGTGTGAGAGTGAGTGTGTGAGAGTCAGTATGAGTGAGTGTGTGAGAGTGAGTATGAGTGTGTGAGAGTGAGGGTGTGAGTGAGTGTGTGAGAGTCAGTATAAGTGAGTGTGTGAGAGTGAGTATGAGTGTGTGAGTGACAGAGCCGAGTGTGAATGTGTGAATGAGAGTACGAGGGATTGTGAGCGAGATAGTGAATTGGATTCTCGCTCACGGCTAACACCAGTGACGATCATCTGAGTCTCCTCTAGGTCGACTCGGCCTCAAAATGAGTGCGTGGTGCGGTGCGTAAAAAACATCCCCACTGGGGAGACAAAGGCGGCCGTGCGTGGTGCTGGCCACCCACCCCTCGTGTGCCGTGCCGGCCTTCACAGAGACGGCGAGCCAGCGAGCGCGGGGCAAAACGAGAGACTTTCCCCGGTGCCGGTGACCCCCTCGCTCCACTCAATTAGCCGCCGCGGCGGAATGCCTGCCGCCCCCCCCGGCAGCGCTGCCCGGCAAGTTCCCCCACACCGCGGCCACTGCCGCCACCTCCTCCTCCTCCTCTCCGCGCCGTCGCGCCCTCTTGAACCCAACCGACCTCTCGAACCGTCTCGGGCCGGTCAACTCCGAGGTCATTCCTCCCCCGCTCCCTCCCCAATCCTTCGCAACCCCCCCCCCCCACCCCTTACACCCGCCCTCCCACCACTCCACAATCCCCCCCCCACCCACCCCTTCCACCCTCCTCCCCCCCACTCCACAATGCCCCCCCCCTCTCTTCGTCCTCAGAGTGGCGACATGGCACCCGACCCGGTTAAAATTATAACTTAAAAAAACTCTGAAATAATTTTTATTTTGCCAGGTAAGACCCCACCGAGCTACGTAGCTCTCCTTCAGATGCGACCCCGGCCAGCGCAAATGACAGCTGCTCAACGAAGTGCCGGCTGATCGTCAGCATCACCACGATCACGTGGACATGCATAGCAGCCAAATACGCGTGACGTTGGTTGATTTTAAACGCGGGGGAATAAAACCGGAGGACCCAAAGAATAATCCACGCGACCACGGGAGAGAGAGAGACACGCAAACTCCAAATACACAGACAGGCATCGTCAGGGTCGGAATCGAAACCCACGACCTCCTGCGTACCAGGCGAGGGAGTTAACATCTACTAGCCACCGTGATGATGATGAGAGAGAGAGAGAGACACGCAAACTCCAAATACACAGACAGGCATCGTCAGGGTCGGCATCGAACCCACGACCTCCTGCATACCAGGCGAGGTAGCTAACATCTCCTAGCCACCGTGATGATGATGAGAGAGACACGCAAACTCCAAATACACAGACAGGCATCGTCAGGGTCGGCATCGAAACCCACGACCTCCTGCATACCAGGCGAGGTAGCTAACATCTCATAGCCACCGTGATGATGATGAGAGAGAGACACGCAAACTCCAAATACACAGACAGGCATCGTCAGGGTCGGCATCGAAACCCACGACCTCCTGCGTACCAGGCGAGGTAGTTAACATCTCCTAGCCACCGTGATGATGATGAGAGAGACACGCAAACTCCAAATACACAGACAGGCATCGTCAGGGTCGGCATCGAAACCCACGACCTCCTGCGTACCAGGCGAGGTAGTTAACATCTCCTAGCCACCGTGATGATGATGAGAGAGAGAGACACGCAAACTCCAAATATACAGACAGGCATCGTCAGGGTCGGAATCAAAACCCACGACCTCCTGCGTACCAGGCGAGGGAGTTAACATCTCCTAGCCACCGTGATGATGATGAGAGAGAGAGAGACACGCAAACTCCAAATACACAGACAAGCATCGTCAGGGTCGGCATCGAAACCCACGACCTCCTGCGTACCAGGCGAGGTAGTTAACATCTCCTAGCCACCGTGGTTAATGCTCCGGTGCGTGCCAACCGTAAACACCCCGCGCACGCCCTCCGCCAAAAATCCCCGTGCGGCGTCGTTCTCAAGAAGAGTTGGCTGCGTGTCGGTGCCTGCGTCACGGATCACTCGCGAGCTCCTCGAGAGAGAGAGAGAGGCGGGAGTGGGGGGGCTCTTTGGAGCTGTCGACGGGGGAAGCCCTTACCCCACCCGGTAGCGGCGATAACCGAGCGCTTTCAGGTGCTGCTCCTTTGCCTTTCTTCCCGAGCGCGGAAGGAAAGGTAATTTCTCGAGGTGCAGTCGTAAGCGAGGAGGCCCTCGATGCGGGCGCACAATCCTGACCTTGCCCCCCCTGCCCCCCCCCCCTCTCTCCCAGCGTAAACTCTCTCCTCACACTGCCGCTACGCCACCCCCCCCCCCCCCGACCTCCTCCGCATTCCTGCCCGAGGTTTTCGCGGTCCGCGCGGCCCTCAGCCGACGTCCGACGTTCCGCGCCACGCGTGCCGGCAGCTTCCTCCCCCTCCCTCCCTCTCTCTCCCTCTCGCTTGAAACCGGTCCGAGCGAGAGAGAGCCGGTTCAGCCCCCCCCCCGGTGGGGGGGGGAGGGGGGCGGGGGGGGCCGGTGCTCGTGACGACGAAACGTCGGACGCCGGTCAGGAGGCCCGTCATCGTCGCACGCCGGGATCGAGTCGCGCGTTCCCATGCTTCCCACCGCCCCCCACCACCTCCGCCCCCCACCACCGCCGCCACCGCCGCACCACCACGCCGCAAATCCTCCCACAATCCCCTCCACCGTCAGAGGCCGCGGCTGGCAAGGAGATGGGTGGGGCCGGCGTGATCACCGCTCTCCGGCACCGTGCGCCGAGCTGCGTTGGCTTTCCTGTTGCCGCGCTCATGGCACGCACGCGAACAGCGAGCGCGCTCGCCGCCGCCGCACGTTAACCGCGATTGCCTCGCCGATCTCGTCAAGCGTCATCGCGCGGGGAACTCCGGTTACCCTCGCGGCGGCGGCAGCGCGGCGGCGGCTGCTGGCCGTCGCACCGCATCGCGCGGCGCTTTCAGACGCGCTTCTGCGGCCGTCTGGAACGCTCTCTTCACTTCCGATATTAGGAAGCCGTTGGCGCTGTGCACACCTTTAAATCATCATCATCATCTTCATCTGGATTGACAAAGTTATTTCTTTAGAGCTGCTTTTGTGTGTTGGTTTGTTGTCCTTTAACCCCGGCAACCTCCGATCAGCGCGGATGGCTACGCACGGTGCGAAAGACGCTCAACGTACTGAATCGGAGTATTTAGTCATTCCGCAAGAGGAGGAATCCGATGAGATATGAAGTCTATGTAAGGGTCAGCAAATCGCGCAAAAAAAAATCTAAACGCTGAATACAAATTTCGCGCGTCCCACCGGTCGCGGTGCGTCGCCACCGCCGCCATAGCGGCGAGCAACCGGCGGGCGGCAGTGAAGACGGCGGCGCGTGCGACGGCTCGGTCGACGCCACCGCATTCACGAGCCCCCTTGCGTCGGGTGGAGGAGAGGCGCACAACACGCACGCACAACACACATGCACAACACGCACGCACAACACGCACGCACAAGACACACGCACAACACGCACGCGCGCGTCGGAATTTCTACTCTCGCGGGCGGATCGACGTGGGGGGGGGGGTGGGGGGGGGATCGCCGCCCCGTTTGCTTTGGCTGCCCCCCGGGGGAGGCCAGAGTTTGAAGCGGAACGATTAAACAAAATAAACCAGCTTCGTTGGGTTGGAGTTGGCTCCCGTGGTGGTTTGGGAGGCTGGCGAGTGGTGGTCGTGTTCACGTGAAGGGGATTGGGGCGGTGCTGAGTCAGCGGCGAGGAAATCCAGCCGCTGGGGTCTCTGTCTTTCATGCGGGGTTCGTGGTGGCCGTGTCAGAGACACTTTTTTGAATTATTATTCTTTTTCCCCCGTGTAGCCTAAACAGACTGTTGGGGAAAGTGCTGTTAGCGAACAGTGCTTACGAGTGAGTGTGATGGTGGGTGAGATGGTGAGTGAAGGAGTGGGTGAGTGTGATGGGGAGTGGGTGAGTGGGTGAGTGTGATGGTGAGTGGGTGAGTCGGTGAGTGAGATTTTGGGTGTGATGGTGGGTGTGATGGTGAGTGGGTGAGTGAGATGGTGAGATGGTGAGTGGGGTGATTGAGATGGTGAGTGGGTGAGTGGGTGAGTGTGATGGTGGGTGAGATGGTGAGTGGGTGAGTGAGATGGTGAGTGGTTGAGTGGGTGAGTGTGATGGTGGATGAGATGGTGAGTGGGTGAGTGAGATGGTGAGTGGGTGAGTTGGTGAGTGTGATGGTGGGTGTGATGGTGAGTGGTTGAGTGGGTGAGTGAGATGGGTGAGATGGTGAGTGGTTGAGTGGGTGAGTGCGATGGTGGGTGAGATTGTGAGTGAGTGGGTGAGTGGGTGAGTGTGATGATGAGTGTGATGATGAGTGGGTCAGTGGGTGGGTGAGATGGTGAGTGGTTGAGTGGGTGAGTGTGATGGTGGGTGAGATGGTGAGTGGGTGAGTGGGTGAGTGATATGGTGAGTGAAGGAGTGGGTGAGTGCGATGGTGGGTGAGATTGTGAGTGGGTGAGTGGGTGAGTGGGTGCGTGTGATGA
Source organism: Lethenteron reissneri (assembly GCF_015708825.2). Taxonomy (NCBI): domain Eukaryota; kingdom Metazoa; phylum Chordata; class Hyperoartia; order Petromyzontiformes; family Petromyzontidae; genus Lethenteron; species Lethenteron reissneri. The sequence continues at coordinate 5,711 of NW_026891525.1, forward strand.
TGGGTGAGATGTTGAGTTCCAGTTGATTCTCATTGGCATGAGTGACCCAGGGCACGAGTCTGCCAGTTGAGAGGCATTTTTGTCTTTTTTTTCGTTTACAGTCCACTCTCGATATTCCGCGCGCAGTTCGTCCGATTTGTGGATTAACCGTGCACCTGAGATTTCGACATTCATCAACAACGCATGTTTTTTTTCCCTTAAGCCCAAATTCATCAAACTAAAAACAGTTACGCGTTGTCATTCTTGGACATGTTTATTACAAGTCACCGAAAACTTTGTTTTTAATCCGGTTAATCCGGCATCCGCGAGACGGTGAGTACATTCGTTGCCATATCTTTACAACAGTGAGCGGCGCCGTTTGATTGATGCTGATCCGCGTGGCTCTGCTGCTGTCATCCGCCCGGTGGGCCCGAGTCTTCTGCTGGGCGGTGCGTTCGCGTCCGTTTCCCGAATCGACAGAGTAACAATCGCTTAATTTTGAATGCTTAATTTTGAGCGATTCACCCCATCGTTTATTTTGTGAGTTTTAACTTACGAAGCTGTGCGACGGACGGCGGGCAAACTTAAACATTGCCACGACTTGCGTCGGTGGGTTTTTGGCGCGGAGGCCCGGCGGTTGTATCTGTTGATCGTCTCGCGATTGTGAACGCGGACAAATCGAGATTCCGACTCGATTTGGCCCTTGTGACGACGGCGCACGAGGGCCTACCCTTCTATGCGAGCGATGTCGGTGGCGGCGGCGGCCCCTCGTGTTCACTGCGGTCGACGCGCAACGCGGCATTAATCGGGGCCGGCCGCTGGATTCGAACCGCCGCGACATCCACCGACACTCCGTCTCCGCCTCCCGAGGAGCCGCGTCAAAACGCCGAGAGCCAGCCTTGCCGCGCGTAATCTCCTAGAGGCCCAATGTCCCTCTGTCCAATGGGATTCGTAGTTGCGTCAAATGCACAACGCGGCATTTAGCAGGGCGGACACTCCATTCGAACCACGAGCCTCTGCGTCGCCCCCTCAAGGGCTCCATTCATAGTGGCCGTGCTGGAGACGCCGCGAGGTCCTCGGGTGAAGGTTCTCACGCGGGCTGTCTCGGCGTTTTCAAGGCTCGGGTGGAGAGAGGGGGGTGGGTTTACTTAATCGGTATCCCAGACACTGACACCACCGTCGTGTCGATCGAGGAGCTTGCAGTGGCCGGCGTTGCCGAGACGTTCCACGCCAGAGGTCGCAACCGGGTACCCGATACCCGTACCCTACCCGATACCCGGCTACCCGTACCCGGCCGGGTTCGAATACCCGGCCGGGTACGGGTACCCGTTTGCGACCCTGGTGCGGCCGGGTACGGGTACGGGTAGGCCGTGAGTCACTGGTGAGTCACCGTTTGTCACTCATTTCGGGTAGGGTACAGGTACGGGAAGGGAACGAGTACCCGTACCCGGCCGTACCCGGCCGGGTACGGGTACGGGTAAGGAATCAAAACCCGTTTGCGACCTCTGTTCCACGCGCAATCTCTCGGGGCCCGGTGTCTGTCTTCCCCAAGGCAATCGTGTCGACGTCAACGCGCAACGCGGCATTAATCGGGGCGGCCGCTGCACTCGAACCGCGAGTCTGGCGGCGAACGTGCTCCCCCGCCGGGCTGCGTCACCGCCCCACGGCGTCACCCTCTTGAGGGCTTCATTCACGATGGCCGTGTCGGGGATACCGCTGAGACTCTACGGTTCTGACGTGGGGTGGTTTAGGGTGGGCCGGATGGGGGGGGTGGTACATTATGGGTACCCCAGACACTGACACCACCACCAGCTCATAGGAGCCATGTCAGACAGTGCCGAGACATCTCGCGCGTAATCTCATCGCACAACGAGGCATTAAGGAGGGCGGCCACTGCATTTTACCACGAGCCGGCGTTTCCACGGCCCGGGCGGAGGAACATTATAATCGCTGCCCCCAGACACCGACACGCCCGCCGTGTCGGTCAAGGAGGCCGTGTCGGACGCCGAGAGCCAGCCGCTCGTAATCTCTGGAGGCCGGATGTCGCTCTCTCTGAGCTCGCCGGGGTCAAGGGTCGCGGTTGCACGCGAATGCCTCGCCGCCCCCTCCAGAGCGATGGTTTAAAACGTTTGTTTACGCGTCGTCAGGTGTTCGCCGCGTCTGTTGCTGTTGTTGTTGTTGTTCTCGTTGTTGCCGTGGCGATTGTTTACCCGTTAAAGGCCTTGCCAAGGTTTGCCAAGACCCTTCCTGGTTTGGCGTGTAGGGGCGGGGGTGATGGCTGCTGCTGCTGCTGCTGCTGGCAGTTTTCGGCACAGCACGGGAGACATTCATGAACTCTTTGCTACTAACTGTGACAGCTTCTCCTGCGTTATGCGCCTTCGATGGAGCCGCGCGTCGGTGGATCGAAGGGTCGCATGCGGCTCGGGAGAGACGCCGTTTTGGCCGCCGCTGATGTCTATATATTTTATTGTTTGTAAACCCTCCGCTGTAATGGAAGCCTCTGTCCGTACTAACGCAGCCACCGTGTGCGCGTGGGGAGCGGTGGCGTAGCGGTGAGCGCCGCTGCGTTGCGAACCCGGCCACCCGGGTTCGATTCCCGCTCGCGGTGACGATTATCTGAACCGTTCCCGGACCCCCACCACTCGGTCGACTTGGCTTCAAATGAGTACCCGGTGCGGTGTGTAGTTAAACATCGCCACTGGGGAGACAAAGCCGGCCACCCACCGCCTCGTGCGCCGTGCCGGCCTTCATAGGCACTTGCCCCAACGGCCTGTTGAGCCTCTACGGGGGATCTTTGTCTTTGTTCCGCAGCCTCCCATCGAGCCGCGGATCGTGCACGAAGGAGACACCTCCAACTTTGAGAGCTACCCGCCCGAAGACCCCAAAAAGATTCCTCCCTCCCTGTGCGCCAAGGACCTGGAGCCCTTCAAGAACTTCTGAGCCCCCCCCCTCCTGTCGTTGGGACGGGGTGGGGGGGGGCTCGCGCTCCGAGGTACCGTCTCTCGCTCGCGACTCCACGACCCGACGAATCGATGATTGCACAACCTCCTGTATACCAGGCGAGGTAGTTAACATCTCCTAGCCACCGTGATGATGAGAGAGAGAGAGACACGCAAACTCCAAACATACAGCAGCAGGCGTCAGGATCGAACCCACAACATCCTGTATACCAGGCGAGGTAGTTAACATCTCCTAGCCACCGTGATGATGATGGTGGTGAGAGAGACACACGCTGACTCCAGATATACAGCCAGGCGTCAGGGTCGGGATCGAACCCACGACCTCCTGTATACCAGGCGAGGTAGTTAACATCTCCTAGCCACCGTGATGATGATGATGGTGAGAGAGAGAGACACGCACACTCCAAATACACAGCAGCCGTTATGGTTGGCATCTAACCCGCAACCCTCCTACATACCAGGCGAGGTAGTTAACATCTCGGTTGCTAAAATCCGGCGGCACCTCGAGACGCGCGTGCGCCACGTGACGATTCAATCGTCCCTGACCGTGTCGGGCGGTCGGAGGGTCTGAACGTCACGCAAGAATCTCGCCCAGCCTCCCAGCCACCACCGTGCGTGCCTGGCGGCGGAGTCGAACCCGTGGCCTCTGGACCGCGGGCCAGAGGCCACGGGACGCGTTGGCCACGTCGACGGGTGGGGGGGAGCGATCGTGTTGCTCGCGTGTCAGTGTCCACAGCGGCGTCGGTTGCCGTGGGGGGGGGTTGGGGTGGCGGGGGCTTTAACCAACGTTTGCACAGCTGTTAGGCCCAAAGTGTGTTTAGGAATTCTTTTTGCAGGGGGAAAGCTCGTGCCCGTTTGTTTTGATTCACTCGGTAGGGTCTTCTTCTGGTGGAAACTTAACGATCTCCCGTGTGTAGACTTTAACAGACTTGTTGGGGCAAGCGCTGGCAGCGAGTAGCGGCTGTGAGGGCCGGCACGGCACACGAGAGGGGTTGGTGTGATCAACGCCACGGGCCCGGCCGCCTTTGTCTGCCGAGTGGCGACGTTTGTTACACACCGCAACCAGGTACTCATTTGAGGCCGAGGCGACCTCGGGGAGGCCCATGACCCGTTCAGATATTATCGCTCCCGGTGCCGTGTGTAACCGTGGGCAATGGGGAGACGGAAACAAAACAGAGGTAGAGATTCCCCCCCATTCATCCGTGTAGTTTGTGTAGGGGCACGTGCTGTTGGCAAGCGTTTACTCAAGCCGGGAATTAAATTTGCGATGCTAATGTAAATTTATTTAACTGACTGCTGCGGTCTTGACCCCGTGACCTCGGTACGATGCCCAGTTTTTTTTTTCTGACAACGGCTGCATATTTGGAGCTCGCGTGTCTCTCCCCGTGGTCGCGTGGATTTTTCTCCGGCTCCTCCAGTTTTTTCTCCTCCTCCACTTTGAGAGTCGATGTGGCGCGTTCTAAGAGTGTTTCGAGCGACGTGATTTTGTCCACGCGACGACAGTGGTGTAAGCCGCCTGCTTCGCTCGTCGTCGAGCTATCGATTGCGATGACCCGGTCGCTTCCGTCGAAAGAGCTGTGTCGCTCAGTGCGGGAGGGCCTTTACCTGGGAGAATAATAAAAATTAGTTTAGTTTGTAGTTCAAGTGATGTTCTGCAATGGCTAGGGCATCGCTACGGGCTGAACGCTCCACCATGGGAATCACGTCCCAACCTAATGCCCACCCGCCCGCCCGCTTCATTTCCGTTTCCGAGCCGTTTCACGGGAAATCAAGAATCGGACCATTTATTTCTGTAGCAAAATAACAAATGTATGACGTGAAACGGTAACGGAATGTTCAAAATT
>NW_026891526.1:0-10519 GCF_015708825.2 Lethenteron reissneri
TTCGGTAAAGTCAGAAAGAACCAAAGAGTATGACTAAGATAACTTTCCAATGCAAAACCTGTGCCACCTATCATTCCAATTTGCTGTGTTTAAGCCGCCCAGTGCTCGGCTCGTTGTTGCTCCTCTGTCCTTAATTGTTTTTTGAGGGCGACTGCCTCTTACTGCCTAGTAGCCTCCTCCACAGAGGGTGATCTTGACACTGCTGGTATCAATCATTGGCAAGTCCACTCAGCTCCACATTCTCTCGTGCCACATAATTCCATCTCTTCTCTATCCCTTGCCACGTCCGTTTAGCCCCCTCTATCCAGCTGAAGAGAATCGGTTTGGGCATTCTATTCTATTTCGAATTTATATAGCACCCTTTTCAGGGTGCTTTTAAATGCAAGCCGACAGCATTCAGTGAGGGAGGTGACAGAATGGTTGGAGGGACAGGGGCTGGGAATGGAGCTGATGTTGCTGGGGTCGGTAAGGCAGAGATGATGGTAGACAGCTCCAGAACGGAAATGGTGGACAAAGCATTTAAGGAATAAGTAGTACGGTGGGGGGGTCATTAGGTGCATGGATATCAGAAGGGTTCGCATTGATTATGGAGGAGTGGACGTGGGCGATCTTGGTCATGAAGCAGTTGGAGAGGACCACAGGAGTGGGGGCAGAAGTTTCAGGTGCAGTAGAAGATGGATGGAGCAGAGAGATTAGGGTATTGAAGAGCAGAGCAGGGTGTGAAGATAGGGAGGAAATGAGGGAAGGAAGGTTTGATTGGCGAGAAGCCTCCAGGGCTGAAGTGTAATTTGAAAGGAGGGAATTATATGAGGAACGTGAGTCATGGGTTGGTGAAGTTCTCCAGATGTGCTCTGCTTTGTGCACGAGCCGGCGCTGTTACTTGAGCGTTGATGATAACCGAGGACATGGGGGGCGTTGCCGAGGGTGTAAGGGGAGCATAGGTACAAGCGTTTCGATTGAAAGCTTTCGTGACTGCGGGGATTCATCTTCTTGGTTCTTTCGGTAAAGTCACGTAGAAGGGAAATAATAAAATAATAAAAATAAAACATAATAAAATAATTCTCACGACGTTTTGGTCACAACGCAAGCAGCCGTCCTCATGTGAAGAACAGGTCTGTCGGAGAGACAGTGTTCTCATTCAGACGCTGTCTTTCTGACAGACCGTCACAGCATGATAGCTGTATCACGTCGTGATTTTTATTTTATTTTTATTTTACTTTTATTAATTTAAATTTTTTACCTACGTGACTTTACCGAAAAAACCTAAGAATATAAGCCCCCAGCAGAGTTGACAGAGGTACGTGGTGAATGGAGCAATTGGGTCATGGGGGTGGATAATGCGGCGGGGTAGTGGTGTTCAGTGGAGAGATCCAGGTTTCCGTCAATGCTAGGGTGTCGATGTTTTTTGAAAGGAAATCATCGAGGGTGGATGCAGGCTTATTGCAAACGGAGCGTGAGTTCCATAGGCCAAGGTGCATGGGGTGATTTGTGGAGGTATGTGATGGCTGGGCATGCAGGCTACATAACCCAGCCAACGCAGCCTTGACTGTCAGAGGAGCTCACCGATTGGACTGTGTCCAGATATTTCAAGGATGTGTGAGCTCTTCACTCAATCCAGACTGGTTTAACACAGGATGGATCGTATGCACGCCAGCCTAAATGTTTCTAACCAGCAACAATGTTCTATTAAGGGGTTCCACGTTTCGCAAGCATAGAGAAAGGAGGGCATGACCATGGTCTAAACGACCTGAAGCTTCTTGTGGAGCAACAAACCAGGTAGCATCCATACAGCATTACACAGAAGATGAAAATATGATGCCGCTCTACTGATTCGGAATGAGACTTTTGCTGTCAAACTGGAGCTGGTCATGAGCACACTGCCCATGTATGGAAACTGTTGTACTGTCTACAGAACTAACCCATCAATAGGGAGTTGAGGGGGTGGAGTATTTGATGATACAAAATACCCTGGCAGCTGCTTAGTTTTGCAGGGGGCTGATGGTAAGGTCCCACCAATTAGTAGCATGATCCAGGTCAAGCAGTGTCTCCAACTTTTTCTCTGAGTGAGCAGCAATCACCAGATTATCCGCATACGTAACATAGTTGACCAATAGGGAACCATCTTTAAACCACACGGGCATCGATCAGCCTCCCATTGCATCTGTACCACATGGAAATTTTCCGGTACAGCCATGGAAAGCTTCTCGAACTACGTGGTCGAAAGAAAGAGGTTCAATAATGTGGGAGCCAGAGAACATCCCCGTCACACGCCAAGGTGAACAGAGAACAGCTTTGAACCCTGGCCCTCCCACCATCATGAAGGTCCTTAATTATTGCGAGCAGAGAGTCAGGGACTCCAAAAGCACGGCGAAAACCCAGAGCCCAGGCCTTTTGATCGTATCATAGGCCTTGACCAGGTCAATAAAGCAGAGATGTAGGTCTGATATAGAAGACGAACAGAAAAATATAGCATCTGTGCATGATCGCCCTGGCCTTAAACCACAATAGCCGGTGGTTTACAGCTTCCCACACCTCACCACCACACTCCCACGCCCCCTTAAGTATTTTGTTCAGAAGAAGAGTCACTCTTTGTTGTTTACCGTCTCCTGCCCCTAATACAGGACTCTCCACTCCTCATGGTGACTGGAGCCAGAACCAGTCCAATGGACATGCTAAATACTGCAGAGATCCAGGCGGTACGGGTCCAGCTCCCGACTGAGCATTCGAAAATTTCACGTGGCCACTCGCAGTGACTTAAAGCGTTTTTCGAGCAACCCCGAGGGTATGGGTTCAGTCTCCTGGCTCCGCCAAATCATGTTTGGCCAGGAAACATCACAGAAGCCCGTTCTCCCAGAGCTTCCGGCACAAGCTTAGTTCGATATTTTCCACGTGTTTTCACGGTTGTTAAATATAAGATGGATGGATTACCAGCCCCTCGAACCTGCCCGGAGGCCGCATTGGCCGCTGTAGTGGCTACAAGACCCACTGATTCCTGCAGAGACTATAGACTCACACAGATACCTATATACTCACAAATAGATGCACAGACTCGCATAGAAACCTATATACTCAGATAGACCTATAGCCTCACACAGAGACTGACCGACTCAAACAGAGACCCATAGACTCACACACAGACCCATAGACTCACACAGATTCCTATATACTCACAAATATACATACAGACTCACATAGAAACCTATAGACTCACATAGAAACAATGCTGTATACACAGAGACCTGTAGACTCACAATATTCACAAAAACCAACATACTCGCAAAGAGACTCATAGACTCATATAGAGACTTATGGACATACGAAGAGACCCATAGACTCACACAGAGACCCATAGACTCAGACAGAGACCCAAAGACTCAGACAGAGACCCAAAGACACACACATAAACCCGGAGAGTCAAAGACAGATATCTAGAAACACAGACTCACAGACTTGGACATAAACCCATAGCCTGTCATCGATACCCATATACTCACACAGAGACCCATAAACTCACACAGAGACTGATAGACTCACATAGAGATCCATATAATAACCCATAGACCCATAGACTCACACAAACTCTCACACAGAGACTCGTACATGCACATACAGTGAGGGAAAAAAGTATTGATCCCCTGCTGATTTTGTACTAATTGAGAAGGGGTCAAATAGTTATTTCCCTCATTAAAATGCAAATCATTTATAACATTTTTGACATGCGTTTTTTCTGGATTTTTGTTGTTGTTATTCTGTCTCTCACTGTTCAAATAAACCTACCATTAACATTATAGACTGATCATTTCTTTGTCAGTGGGCAAACGTACAAAATCAGCAGGGAATCAAATACTTGTTTCCCTCACTGTAGAAACGTATAGACTCATGTAGAAACCAATATAATCACAGAGACGCGTAGACTCACATAAAAACCCCTCGACTCACACAGAAACCCAAATACCCAACCAGAGACCCGTGGACTAGAAACATAAAAACCGGCGGAATGATCAATGAACGGAGATCGTTGGTCACACCTGAAGAAGAGGATGGAGAGGACGATGAAGAGGTTACCGGCCACCGTGATCACCACGGCCCCCAGCAGCGTGCAGAGCAGAGCCGAGCAGCTGGCGGGGGTCAGGTCGGACGGGGGGCAGCTCAGGTCATAGAGAGAGGTGACGCAGAGGGCAGAGGAGGTAGAGAAGGTGGAGGAGTTTGGTGCAGAGGAGGCATTGAGAGGATGGATCATGTCTGTTTGGAAGGGGGGGGGGTTCACAACAGGTTAAGCGCGCTTTAACATCACACCACGGAGGTCACAATCCAAAGTTCAGACGCGGCCACAGGCATGTGTACGTACGTGTGTTGAACTTTTTTCGCACAGCACATAGCTAACCGTGCTGATCGGAGGTGCTGTGGGAAAGGACAAGGTGCGTGTGCGTCTTTGGGTCTCTGTATGAGTTCGTGGGTCTGTGTATAAATCTATGGGTCTCTGTGTGAGTCTATGTATGTATTCATGTAGAACTTATTTTTCACCATGCGTAGTCAACCGTGCTAATTGTAGGTGCAGGGTAAGGACAACAAACTATGGGTGTATGTGTGAGTCTACGGTCCTCCGTGTGAGTCTATGGATATGTGTGAGTCTATGGGTCTCTGTGTGAGTCTATGGGTATCTGTGTGAGTCTATGGGTCTCTGCGTAAGTCTATGGGACTCTGTGTGAGTCTATGGGACTCTGTGTGAGTTTATGGGTCTCTGTGTGAGTCTCTGGGTCTCTGTGCGAGTCTATGGGTCTCTATGCGAGTCTATGGGTCTCTGTGCGAGTCTATGGGTCTCTGTGTGAGTATGTGGGTCTCTGTGGGAGTCTATGGGTCTCTGTGTGAGTCTATGGGTCTCTGTGCGAGTCTATGGGTCTCTGTGTGAGTCTATGGGTCTCTGTGTGAGTCCATGGGCCTCCGTGTGAGTATGTAACGGGTTCCGGAGACACTTGCAGATGTAACTTCTTTATTACAATACAACACTCCAACTCTCCAACAGTCCAACACTCCAACTCTGGCTACAGTCCTGATACTCTGCTAGAGCCTAGATACACAGCCTAGATACACTACTCTGGCTACGCTCTGGAACTCGCCCTCACAAGGTCGTAGAGTCGGGAGTTCCAGAGTCCCACCACTGGCTCTCACAGCGTCCCAGGGTCCTCCGATGGCTGGTCTTGGGTCTTGGGTCTTGAGCTACGACTGGCCCTGATCGTCCAGGGAGCTCCACTTTTATGCCCAGTCCCCAACGAGGGGTGGGGCCGTGTGCGCCCCCAGATATCCCACAGAGCACACACAGCCCCCCCCCACCCTTTGGCGGCGCCAAGGGGATTAAGCGCCTGTGAACTCAACGCCTGACGCCAAGAGGCTTAAGCGTCTGACCCGCCTGGGAACTCACGCCTGGTGCCAAGAGGCTTAAGCGTCTGGACCCGCCTGGGGTCCCAGAGCCCCCAGCAGCCCCTCCCTTCTTATGTCACTACAAGTATATGGGCTTCTGTGTGAGTCTACGGGCCTCCGTGTGAGTCTATGGGTCTCTGTGTTAGTATATGGGTCTTCGTGTGAGTCTATGGGTCTCTGTGTGAGTCTCTGGATATCTGTGTGAGTCCATGGGTCTCTGTGCGAGTCTATGTATGGTATGTGTGGTGGAAGGAAAACAAAACTAAACACAACAACAAGCAGTTCTAAAGAAATGGCTTTTCAAACTAGATGATGATTTAAAAGTGAATAACTCCAGTGGCTTCCTAACATTGGAAGGAATGAGTGTTCCAGACTGCCGCAGAAGCCCATCTGAAAGCGACGCTTGATGCAGTGACCGTATTTGTGCGATGGCCAAGCCAACATTCGCTGCCGCTGCTGCTGCGAGGATGATGACGAGAGTTCTCGTGATCATGGTTCATAGCTCCTTGCTGACGAGATCAGCAGCGAGGTGGTATTGTGGTTCATTTGTGGCAATCCCTCTGTGCGTGTGTCTGTAATGTGCGCGACCTCGTAGCGTATTTGTCCAGCAACCGCAAACGCAGCTCAATGGAGAAAGAGGCGCATCACGTGGCCGACGACACCTTCACGTGTAGAGAACCGCAGAGCTTTGAGCAAAATTTTGGCGCCGTCTAACCGCGTTCCTGCCCTTCCTCCTTGTCTGTAGCTCCGAACACCTCTGCGTTATCTCTCTTTCTCCACCAGAGTGAGCAAATGCTGTGGAGCGTGTTTACAAGTTGACATTATTATTGTTTCGATTTAAAGCTTTCGTGACTGCAGGGATTCATCTTCTTGGTTCTTTCGGTAAAGTCATGTAGAAGGGAAATAATAAAATAATAAAAATAAAACATAATAAAATAATTCTCACGACGTTTCGTCCTGATGACGGCTGCTTGCGTTGTGGCCGAAACGTCGTGAGAATTATTTTATTATGTTTTATTTTTATTATTTTATTACTTCCCTTCTACGTGACTTTACCGAAATAACCAAGAAGATTATTATTGTTATTATTATTATTTCAGCAGTGGTTTGTCTCTCCAAGATTTTTGGGGGCACTAAAAGGCCTTGACACAATGTTTCATAGGATCATCTATATTTTTTTTACGAGACTCCATATTGCAGACATATGGACGGATGGAAACACGGGGCCATCTGAGTTCATTTTGTTGAACCAGGTGAGAAGTCATGAGACCAGGAGAGTCTCATTTGCGCGTAATCAGATAACCAGACAATTCGCCTCATAGAGACGGGGGGAGACTCACAGAGGAGACTCACAGAGGAGCTCCACAGAGGAGACTCACAGAGGACCCCCACAGAGGAGCTCCACAGAGGAGACCCACAGAGGAGCTCCACAGAGGAGACTCACAGAGGAGACTCACAGAGGACCCCCACAGAGGAGCTCCACAGAGGAGACCCACAGAGGAGCTCCACAGAGGAGACTCACAGAGGACCCCACAGAGGAGCTCCACAGAGGAGACCCACAGAGGAGCTCCACTTAGGAGCTCCACAGAGGAGCTCCACAGAGGAGCTCCACGGAGGACCCCCACAGAGGAGCTCCACAGAGGAGCTCCACAGAGGACCCCCACAGAGGAGCTCCACAGAGGAGACTCATCAGAGGAGACTCACAGAGGAGACCCACAGAGGAGACTCACAGAGGAGACTCACAGAGGACCTCCACAGAGGAGCTCCACAGAGGAGCTCCACAAAGGAGCTCCACAGAGGACCCCCACAGAGGAGCTCCACAGAGGACCCCCACAGAGGAGCTCCACAGAGGAGACTCACAGAGGAGACTCACAGAGGAGACCCACAGAGGAGCTCCACAGAGGAGATCCACAGAGGAGACTCACAGAGGAGCTCCACAGAGGAGCTCCACAGAGGAGCTCCACAGAGGAGCTCCACAGAGGAGACTCACAGAGGAGCTCCACAGAGAACCCCCACAGAGGAGCTCCACAGAGGAGATCCACAGAGGAGACTCACAGAGGAGCTCCACAGAGAAGCTCCACAGAGGAGCTCCACAGAGGACCCCCAAAGAGGAGCTCCACAGAGGAGATCCACAGAGGAGACTCACAGAGGAGCTCCACAGAGAAGCTCCACAGAGGAGCTCCACAGAGAACCCCCACAGAGGAGCTCCACAGAGGAGATCCACAGAGGAGACTCACAGAGGAGCTCCACAGAGAAGCTCCACAGAGGAGCTCCACAGAGGACCCCCAAAGAGGAGCTCCACAGAGGAGACTCACAGAGGAGCTCCACAGAGAACCCCCACAGAGGACCCCCACAGAGGAGCTCCACAGAGGAGACTCACAGAGGAGCTCTACACAGGAGCTCCACAGAGGAGACTCACAGAGGAGCTCTACACAGGAGCTCCACAAAAGAGACTCACAGAGGAGCTCCACAGAGGAGCTCCACAGAGGAGACTCACAGAGGAGCTCCACAGAGGAGACTCACAGAGAACCCCACAGAGGAGCTCCACAGAGGAGCTCCACAGAGGAGCTCCACAGAGGAGCTCCACAGAGGAGCTCCACAGAGGAGCTCCACAGAGGAGACCCACAGAGGAGCTCCACAGAGGAGCTCCACAGAGGAGCTCCACAGAGGAGCTCCACAGAGGAGCTCCACAGAGGAGCTCCACAGAGGAGACTCACAGAGGAGACTCACAGAGGAGACCCACAGAGGACGCCCACAGAGGAGCTCCACAGAGAACCCCCACAGAGGAGCTCCACAGAGGAGCTCCACAGAGGAGCTCCACAGAGGAGCTCCACAGAGGAGCTCCACAGAGGAGACATCAGCAGCAGCCACAACAGCAGCGACTGCTACTGTGCCCTGAAACCTGGCTACCCGCCATACCAAAGTTCTCTGGCGACGTCGTACATTTCAACCTATTGTCGAGAAACCATCGCAGGGCAACACAAAATCTCCTTGAAACTCCCAGGACAAGGACCGTAATGTTTATTTTTTTCGGTAAAGTCGCGTAGATAGAAAATTTAAAGAATAAAATAAAATAATGTTTCATTCGCCTGATGAAGACCGCTTGTGTTGCGATCGAAACGTCGTGGGTTTTTTGCTTTTATTTTAATTTTATTTTTTATTGAAAATTTTAATGTATCATTTTTATTTTCTATCTATGTGACTTTACCGGCAGAACCAAGAATATTAATTCCTGCAGTCATGAAAGTTTAAAGTCAAAATTTAACCGTAATGCTTCTCGTCATTTGATAATTGTTTTTTACCCTTCTATCTGGCAACAAACTGACACCTTTTTTACAAGGAGTCATGTTTGCATAGACCACAATACCTGCAATCATAATGCAAACAAAAAACATAACTCTGATAATGTATGCACTGTCCTTGAAGGTGATTGGTCCACACCCGAGACAGCTTTCCTTAGAGCCTAGTTTCCATTGGTGTTGGACTAGATGACGCCAAAAGGCGTACAACTCAAAAACAGTGCACTATCAGAGTATTGAGAGCTCGGGGTAAGCATTTACACGGTGATACCTCCTTTACCAGTATCAAAATATAGTAATAGGTTTTACCCTTTAATCTGGGACAAAAACTGACACCTTTATACAAGGCATCATGTTTGCAATAACCAACTGCTTGTGTTGTGGTTATTGCAAACATGATGCCTTGTATAAAGGTGTCAGTTTTTATACCAGTTGAAAGGGTAAAACCCTATTACTATATTTTGCCACTGGTAAAGGAGGTCTCATAGTGTAAATGCTTACCCCGAGCTCTCAATACTCTGATAGTGCGCTGTCTTTGAGTTGTACGCCTTTTGGCGTCATCTGGTCCAACACCAATGGAGACTAGGCTCTAAGAAAAGCTGTCTCGGGTGTGGACCAATCAACTTCAAGGACAGTGCATACCTTATCATGATAAGAGTTTTTTTGCATTTTGACTGCTTGTGTTGTGGTTATTGCAAACATGATCCCTTGTATAAAGGTGTCAGTTTTTGTACCAGATAAAAGGGTAAAAACCTATAACTATATTTTGATACTGGTAAAGGAGGTCTCATAGTTTTTTACGTGGTGGTTTAGTTACTGCAGCTACATACTATTAACATTCCTTCCCTTTATTAATGCTACCCCTATCCCCCCCTTTGATGCTGCTAATCCTGCATAATGCACGGGCATATGACTTTGAAACCCCCGCATTTCACAAGTAGTGACTAATCCCATATCTGCATTTCCCATAAATATGCTAAATTCCTCTTGATATGCAAATTATTTTGTCAAGGCGCTCTTCCCCCTCCAACCCAGCTTAAATATACGCTCCAAGCTTGGTGGTGTTCATTCAGACGCTGTCTTTCCGACAGACCTGTTCTTCACCTGAGGACGGCTGCTTGCGTTGTGGCCGAAACGTCGTGAGAATTGTATTTTATTATCTTTTATTATTTTATTATTTTATTATTTCCCTTCTACGTGACCGAAAGAACCAAGAAGAAGAGGTCTCATAGTGTCACAGATACTGTGGGGGACTCGCCAGCAGACACGGACCAGCATCCAATGTGCAGAAGAATTGCATTGTCGATCGGTTGACTCTCCGGTTTAAACTACACAAAATCCTTACCCCACTGTGCTACGATCTGCTGTGGAAATACCGACCCCCATGTCGACCGTGTTCGTCACTTGTTGCAATGCCTCGCTCGTGCTTGCGCTGTAGATGTGGTCTGTTCTGCTTCTGCCCGACATTCACACGATCACGGAGGAGCACCTTCATCGCCATACTGCTGCTGATGTCGGGCATCGAACCAAACCCTAGACCAGGGTTCCTCAACTTTCGATTGGTCAACGCATGCTCCATAGCCAACAAGGTGGCGCTGATCTACGATCTGATCGATGATGTGGACTCGACATATTGGCCATCACGGAAACCTGGGTATATAACGACTCACCGGACGTAATTCATCATGGAGGCTGCACCTAACGGATATGCTATTGTGATCGTCGATTGCTTGTGTTGCGATCGAAACGTCGTGATCTATTATTTTTCTATCTACAGTACATGACTTTACCGAAAGAACCAA